>NC_091283.1:693813771-693923771 GCF_032444005.1 Ranitomeya imitator
GTTTATCCCTGTCCATAGAAGTCTCTCTTGGATTACGTAAACCCTATGATCTACATGTATTACTGTAGAAGTGTTTTCTTCTACAGTAATACATGCCATTTAAAACTTTCTTACTTTTTTCTTTCCTATCTGTGTTTTTCCTACCCGAAATCCACCTGCAAAAGTGCCCCATAAGATGAAGTTAATGCACAGCAATGTCAGAACGACATAGCTGTGCACATGTAGCGAATTTAAGCAGTTAAGGCTGTATGCACACGTTGCAGATTTGACTGTGGATTTTCTGTGCAGATTCTGCATTTCTTGGCAGAAAACGCAGGTCAGAATCTGCGCCAAAAGAAGTAACCTACTCATTCTTTTGGGAGGCTTCTGTGGGTAAGCCGCTCAAACTCTATACTGAGAGTAAAGAGAGAAAAATGCCGGCTGCTTTGCCTGGGAAAACTTGGTTCATGTTTGGTAAAACTTCGAGTTTTTCTAAGCCTCTTATTTCACCCTTCAACATTCCCCTACCAGCACACACACATATGCAACTTGGTTAAACATACAGTAAGGGTATGTTTCCACGATCAGTAATTGCTGCGGCTTGGATGCTGTTTACTTATACAGCGCCAAACCCGCAGCGGCCAGATGTTACAGCATAGTGGATGCGATTTGAAGAAATCCCATCTCCACTACGTGTGCAGGGACGCCTCCAGCTTCCCTGCGGAGATGGACATGCAGCACATCTTTCGAGACCGCAGCATCAGCATGTCAATGTATCTTACGGAGATGCTCAGTCTGCACAAGATAAATATCACCGTCCAATGTATTGGTTCAGTGAACACATGCAGAATCACCTGCGTTCAATAGCAGCAGCTTTGGACGGAGAGGACATGTGCTGCCGGTTCCTGACCGTTGAAACATATCCTAAATATTAATAGGAGAAAAGTCAACCTACTAATTAATTGATTTTGTTAATGCCACAAGGCATACCATGCTTTGCATTTTAGCACCCACCTTTAAAGACATATTCGCAGCCTAAGGCCGGGATCACACATACGCGAGATACGGCCGAGTCTCGCAGGTGAAAACCCAGCTCTGGTGCCGGCACTCCGGAGCAGAGCGTGCAGCTCCATGTGTTGCTGTGCGGCTGCATGTGTGTGTGATCCCAGCCTTACAAGAGTACTGACATTTTGTACTTTTTTGTGATATTCACAGGATGACCAAGTAGTACAAAAGTAACTTGATTCTTGTATATAGGTTTCTGTTTATTTGGACTCTTTAAATTTAGCAAGTGCTTACAAAAAAATATTTCCAGTGTATTTAATATGCCATGAAACAACTTGGCTCAGGGATGAAGTGTACTGAATCAAATTGTAAGCGCCACGCTGACTACACCTATAGTAGCATTAGTTATATAGTATGTTGTTTTTGTGATATAACTGATTTGTTATCTTTATGTGGTACTGGTTGGGTAAGAAACAACTGTGTAACAATTCAGGCATGAGGGTTTAATACGTCTCATTGTATGATTGCATAATTGGATGGTTCTAAGTGCCTTCTGCGCCAAGAACTGAACCCATAGACCACAAATCTTCTCTCTCAACAAGTTACTATGTTACCATGTCAAACATTACAAATACATTTGGTTATGTATCACTAAATAGATGCATGTTTGCATTTCCCTGGCTTTGTTTACACTTCTAGCAGTCAAAAAATGCTAAGGTTTTAATGATCTTGTATTGAAGCAGAGGAACAAAGGATTGGAGGTTGGGAGAGAAAAGGTCATTTCAGGTCTGCCTAGTCTTGAGCAGTGATGGTCGCTAAATGGCCAGGTGGAATGTTTATTCAAGTTCTGTGATATGGGTTGTCATATAATTAAATATCAAATTCATTGTATAAATCATAAAACATTAATAACCTTTTCATATTTACCATACATGCTGTAAAAAAAAAATTGAAAAAAATCCAGTGACATTTTCATGCATTGTACGGTATTGTCTGGTGGCTAAGCATGTGGCAATGTGCACCATCTAATGTGGCCCTCTAATGAGGAGAATGCTGGTAACTAGGCATCACTCTTCCTACAATGCAGCCAATAGAAATGGAATATGGAAGCAAAAAAAAGATGTTGCATTCACTAATTTTTTGCCCCTATTCAAGACACTTTTCAACAGCGATTAACAGCCTCTCAGTACTTTTGATATGAAAATAAATTCTGGGATAGCCCTCTTAACCCCTTCATGACAGAGGTATTTGTTTTTGCGTTCTCGTTTTTTGCTCCCCTCCTTCCCAGTGCCATAACTTTTTTACTTTTCAATCAGTATGGCCATGTGAGGGCTTATTTTTTGCGGGACAAGTTGTACTTTTAAACAACATCTTTGGTTTTAACATATTGTGTACTGGAAAACAATTCCAAGTGCAGTGAATGTGCAATCCCACAGTTGTTTTTGGTTTTGCTTTTTTTTACTATGTTCACTAAATGCTAAAAATGACCTGCCATTATGATTCTCCAGTTCATAGACACCAAACATGACTAGGTTCTTGTTTATTCAAGTGGCGAAAAAAATCCAAACTTTGTTTAAAAAAACAAACCAAAAAACAAAAACACCATTTTCCGATACCCGTAGCGTCTCCATTTTTCATGATCTAGGGTTGTATTAGGGCTTATTTTTTGCGTGCCGAGCTGACATTTTTAACCCCTTTACCCCCAAGGGTGGTTGGCACGTTATGGACCGGGCCAATTTTTACAATTCTGACCACTGTCCCTTTATGAGGTTATAACTCTGGAACGCTTCAACGGTTCCCAGTGATTCTGACATTGTTTTCTCGTGACATATTGTACTTCATGATAGTGGTAAAAATTCTTTGATATTACCTGTGTTTATTTGTTATAAAAACGGAAATTTGGCGAAAATTATGAAAATTTCGCAATTTTCCAACTTTGAATTTTTATGCAATTAAATCACAGAGATATGTCACACAAAATACTTAATAAGTAACATTTCCCACATGTCTACTTTACATCAGCACAATTTTGGAACCAAAATATTTTTTTGTTAGGGAGTTATAGGGGTTAAAAGTTGACCAGCAATTTCTCATTTTTACAACACCATTTTTATTTTAGGGACCAAATCTCATTTGAAGTCATTTTGAGGGGTCTATATGATAGAAAATACCCAAGTGTGACACCATTATAAAAACTGCACCCCTCAAGGTGCTCAAAACCACATTCAAGAAGTTTATTAACGTTAATGTTAAACATTTAACTTTTTTTCACAAAAAATTTACTTCAGCTCCAATTCCTTTTATTTTACCAAGGGTAACAGGAAAAAAATGGACCCCAAAAGTTGTTGAACAATTTGTCCTGAGTACACCGATACTCCATATGTGGGGGTAAACCACTGTTTGGGCGCATGACATAGCTCGGAAGCGAAGGAGCGCCATTTGACTTTTCAATGCAAAATTGACTGGAATCGAGATGGGACACCATGTTGCGTTTGGAGAGCCCCTGATGTGCCTTAACATTGAAACCCCCCACAAGTGACACCATTTTGGAAAGTAGACCCCCTAAGGAACTTATCTAGAGGTGTGGTGAGCACTTTGACCCACCAAGGGCTTCACAGAAGTTTACAATGCAGAGCCGTAAAAATAAAACAAACATTTTTTCCCACAAAAATTATTTTTTTAGCACCCAGTTTTGTATTTTCCCGAGGGTAACAGGAGAAATTGGACCCCAAAATTTGTTGCCCAATTTGTCCGGAGTGCGATGATACCCCATATGTGGGGGGGAACCACTGTTTGGGCGCATGGGAGGGCTCGGAAGGCAAGGAGTGCCATTTGGAATGCAGACTTAGATGGAATGGTCTGCAGGCATCACATTGCGTTTGCAGAGCCCCTAAAGTACCTTAGCAGTAGAAACCCCCCACAAGTGACACCATTTTGGAAACTAGACCCCCTAAGGAACTCATCTAGATGTGTTGTGAGAGCTTTGAACCCCTAAGTGTTTCACTACAGTTTATAATGCAGAGCCGTGAAAATAAAAAATCTTTTTTTTCCCCACAAAAATTATTTTTTAGCCCCCAGTTTTGTATTTTCCCAAGGGTAACAGGAGAAATTGGACCCCAAATGTTGTTGTCCTATTTGTCCTGAGTACGCTGATACCCCATATGTTGGGATAAACTCCTGTTTGGGCACACGGGAGAGCTCGGAAGGGAAGGAGCACTGTTTTACTTTTTCAACGCAGAATTGGCTGGAATTGAGATCGGACGCCATGTCGCGTTTGGAGAGCCCCTGATGTGCCTAAACAGTGGAAACCCTCCAATTATAACTGAAACCCTAATCCAAACACACCCCTAACCCTAATTCCAACAGTAACCCTAACCACACCTTTAACCCTGACACACCCCTAACCCTAATCCCAACCCTATTCCCAACTGAAAATGTAATCTAAACCCTAAACCGTAACTTTAGCGCCAACCCTAACCCTAACTTTAGCCCCAACCCTAACTGTAGCCTTAACCCTAGCCCTAACCCTAACCCTAGCCCTAATGGGAAAATGGAAATAAATGCATTTTTTAAATTTTTCCCTAACTAAGGGGGTGATGAAGGGGGGGTTTGATTTACTTTTATAGCGGGTTTTTTAGCGGATTTTTATGATTGGCAGCCATCACACACTTTATTGCAAAAAATATTTTTTGCGTTACCACATTTTGAGAGCTATAATTTTTCCATATTTTGGTCCACAGAGTCATGTGAGGTCTTGTTTTTTGCGGGACGAGTTTACATTTTTATTGGTAATATTTTCGGGCACGTGACATTTTTTGATCGCTTTTTATTCCGATTTTTGTGAGGCAGAATGACCAAAAACCAGCTATTCATGAATTTCTTTTGGGGGAGGCGTTTATTCCGTTCCGCGTTTGGTAAAATTGATAAAGCAGTTTTATTCTTCGGGTCAGTACGATTACAGCAACACCTCATTTATTTCATTTTTTTATGTTTTGGCGCTTTTATACGATAAAAACTATTTTATAGAAAAAATAATTATTTTTGCATCGCTTAATTCTCAGGACTATAACTTTTTTATTTTTTTGCTGATGATGTTGTATTGCGGCTCGTTTTTTGCGGAACAAGATGACGTTTTCAGCGGTACCATGGTTATTTATATGTCTTTTTGATTGCGTGTTATTCCACTTTTTGTTCGGCGGTATGATAATAAAGCGTTGTTTTTTGCCTCGTTTTTTTTTTTTTTTTCTTACGGTGTTTACTGAAGGGGTTAACTAGTGGGCCAGTTTTATAGGTCGGGCCGTTACGGACGCGGCGATACTAAATATGTGTACTTTTATTGTTTTTTTTATTTAGATAAAGAAATGTATTTATGGGAATAATATATTTTTTTCCCATTATTTAGGAATATTTTTTTTTTTTTTTTTTTTTTTACACATTTGGAAAAAATTTTTTCTACTTTTTTACTTTGCCCCAGGGGGGACATCACAGATCGGTGATCTGACAGTTTGCATAGCACTCTGTTAGATCACCGATCTGACTTACAGTGCTGCAGGCT
This sequence comes from Ranitomeya imitator, assembly GCF_032444005.1. Taxonomy (NCBI): domain Eukaryota; kingdom Metazoa; phylum Chordata; class Amphibia; order Anura; family Dendrobatidae; genus Ranitomeya; species Ranitomeya imitator. The sequence goes on from NC_091283.1 coordinate 693,819,311, forward strand.
TCACAGTGCCTGCTCTGATGGCCGCGGCCATCTTGGATCCGGGCCTGGAGCAGGGAGGGAGATAGGAAGACCCTCGCAGCAACGCGATCACATCGCGTTGCTGTGGGGGGCTCAGGGAAGCCCGCAGGGAGCCCCCTCCCTGTGCGATGCTTCCCTGTACTGCCAGCACACCGCGATCATGTTTGATCGCGGTGTATCGGGGGTTAATGTGCCGGGAGCGGTCCGTGACTGCTCCTGGCACATAGTGCCGGATGTCAGCTGCGATAGGCAGCTGACACCCGGCCGCGATCGTCCGCGCTTCCCCCGTGAGCGCGGCCGATCGCTTATGATGTACTATCCCGTCGGTGGTCATAGGGGCCCACCCCACCTCGACGGGATAGTACGTCTAATGTCAGAAAGGGGTTAATGATACCATTTTGGTGCTGATACAATCTTTTGATCGCCCATTATTGCATTTTAATTCAATGGCGTGTCAACCCAAAAAAACGTAATTCTGGCGTTTTGAATTTTTTTTTCTCCCTACACCGTTTAGCGATCAGGTTAATCTTTTTTTTTTTTTATTGATTGTTGATTCCAAATATGCGTATGCTTAATTTCTTTTATTTTTTTACTTTGAATGGGCGAAAGGTGGATGATTTAAACGTTTATATTTTTATTTTTTTAATAATTTTTTAAAACATATTTTTTTATTGTATTTTTTTTTTTACTTTTGGCATGCTTCAGTGGGAGACTAGAAGGTGCCATAACCCGATCAGCTCTGCTGCATAGAGGCGATCATCAGATTGCCAGCATGTAGCAGAAATGCTCACTTGCTATGAGCGCCAACCATTGGGCGGCGCTCATACCAATCCGGCAGTGACAACCATAGAGGTCTGCAGGAGACCTCTGGTTGTTATGCTAACCCATCGTTGACCTGCGATCACGTGATAGGCGGATTTCAGGCGTTCTTGCCGGAAGCGCATGTTAAATGCCGCTGTCAGCATTTGGCATTTAACGGGTTAACAGCTGCGGGAGAATCTCTGACATGTGCCGGAAGAGATGTGGGCTCAGCGCCAGAGCCCTCATCAATGTGAGCGTGTCTGACATCAGCATATTATTATGCTCGATGTCGAAATGGTGTTAATATACTGGTAAATGCCAATATTCATAGTATGCGCAGTGTTTATATTTTTGAATTTAATAATTTTCCTGACACACTGCTCTTGATGGGAAGGTGCCATCCCCCAAAAAACATTTTTTTCAACAATTGAAAAAAATGTAAAGTACCGTATATACTCGAGTATAAGCCGAGATTTTCAGCCCAAATTTTTGGGCTGAAAGTGCCCCTCTCGGCTTAAACCCGAGTCACGGTTGGCGGTGGGGTCGGCGGGTGAGGGGGAGAGAGGGCTGAGGCATACTTACCTGCTTCCGGGGCTCCTGGTGCTCCCCCTGCCCGTCCCACGGTCTTCGGTGCCGCAGCTCTTCCCCTGTTCAGCGGTCACGTGGGACCGCTCTTATGAATATGGACTCCACTCCCATAGGGGTGGAGCCGCATATTAATTTCTCTAATGAGCAGTGCCAGTGACCGCTGACAGAGGAAGAAGCTGCGGCACCCGAAGACCGTGGGACGGGAGAAGGAGCGGGACGCCGGGAGCAGGTAAGTATTACATATTCACCTGTCCACGTTCCACACGCCGGGCGACGCTCCAGCTTCCCGTACTCTGGCTCTGACTGTGCAGGTCAGAGGGCGCGATGACGTATAGTGTGCGCGCCGCCCTCTGCCTGAACAGTCAGTGCGGAGAGACGCCGGAATGGGACACTGAAGAGCTGCAAGCAAGAGAGGTGAGTATGGCATTTTTTTTTTTTATTGCAGCAGCCGCAGCATTATATATACCGGTAGCACAGTTTTCTATGGCACATCTATGGGGCAATAATGAACGGTGCAGAGCACTATACGGCAGAGCTTTCTATGACACACAAAAATAATTGATTATATAATCAAATAAGTATTGATACAAAATTAAAGATCTTGGCACCTTCTCTTTAAGGAAATTAAGCCCTGATTTGTTTAATAATACTATTGTCGTGTGTGTGTGTGTGTGTGTGTGTGTGTTTGGGATCTTCACTGGCTAAACTGAATGGTTGTATGGGTGGCTGAAACTATATTCTCTTGTACCTCATCAGATCCTCCTCATTTGTATGACTTGCAGAGTTTCAGATTACTCACATTATGAGGAGGCTGGCATTGGCTGAAGTCAATGGCTCTGCAGCTGCTCTGATAAATTCTCTCCTTCCCACAAGCATACTAGACCACATCAGATATTATCCTTGTTCCAGGTCACTACTGTAGACCTAGCTTTGGCAGTTACTGCTTACTGATCCCCTACAAATAAGCCTTGTTTTCTTCTGGTATTTAGAACCCTAAAACTACCATTAAAGCTATTTACGGTACTTATTTTTGTTACATTAAATTTGTAATAAGACCTTTTATTTCTATTAAGGCAACATGCAATTTCTAGACTTTAGCGAGCAGACGGTTAATTCATGGGACTCTCTTACAGTCAAAATGTTTTGCCTTCCAATAACAATTCTCTGCACTATTTGCGTAAAAGGATTTTTCTTAAAAGGACTCCTTCCAGTTTGTTATTTGTACAGATTAAACATTGGAGTTGATGTCCTGCACTAAGTTAATTAAGCTGAAGAGGACGTTTATTTCAAGTATTAATATAATAATATTGCATGCTGTGCAGGCTGCCCCACACTGTACTTATTGCTCTGGTAGTAGACCTTTCTGGGTTATTAATTGCTGTATTTGCTATAATATTTACTGGAAGAAATTAAAACCAAATCTACTTCTAAATACAGCCTATTGCTTTCCAAGCACTGTAGAGCTATAATGTGTAGTTGAATTGAGCGATTATTCCAGGTTTTTCCCTTTTTGTATTAGTTTTTATGTCCCCTATTGTACAGTATCTTATGTTACTTAGGCTACGTTCAGACTAGCGTTGTGCGCCGCTGCGTCGGCGACGCAACGCACGACGCACGCAAAAACGCGGCAAAACGCACGCAAAAACGCTGCGTTTTGCGACGCGTGCATCGTTTTTTGCGGAAAATCGGACGCAAGAAAAATGCAACTTGTTGCGTTTTCTTGGTCCGACGCTTGCGGCAAAAAAGACGCATGCGTCGCACAACGCAACAAACAAACGCATGCGTCCCCCATGTTAAACATAGGGGCGCATGACGCGTGCGTCGCCGCTGCGTCGCCCGACGCTAACCCGACGCACACTAGCACAACGCTAGTCTGAACGTAGCCTTAGCTCATACACTCTTAAATTTAACAGCCAAGCAGTGGGCATGTATAAACCATGTATAAATCTTATATAATATAAATCCAAAAAATGAGGCAGCCCATACAATTTGGGGAAAATGAGTGTAAGGATCTTGTTTTATTCAGCTATGTTTTAGTTTTCTCTGTGGGGCTTTTCTCAAGCTTCATGAAGAAATCTGAAACCTGGCTAGTGTGGTTAAATAAATAAACCATTCAAAGGCTATGTGCACACATTGCGGATTTGGCTGCAGGTTTTTCCGCACTGAAACGGCATCTCTTGGCAGAAAATGCAGGTGCGTTTTTTATGCGGATTTGATGCGTTTGATGTTTTTTTGAAAGCTAAATAAAGATCTTTTATTGAACAAAAAAAAAATGTGATGTAATTTCTTGTCCAACCTCCTCTTTTACATTTGTCCAACCCACACTCCATTACACACAGATAGATAGAAGGAATGAGAGAGATAGAAGGAATGAGATAGATAGATAGATGGAAATAGATAGCTTATAGATAGATGGAATGAGATAGATAGAAGGAATGAGATAGATAGAAGGAATGAGATAGATAGAGGGAATGAGATAGATAGAAGGAATGAGATAGATAGAAGGAATGAGATAGATAGAAGGAATGAGATAGAAGGAATGAGATAGAAGGAATGAGATAGATAGAAGGAATGAGATAGATAGAAGGAATGAGATAGATCTATAGATAGATGGAATGAGATAGATAGATCTATAGACAGCTAGAAGGAATGAGATAGAAGGAATGAGATAGATGGATAAAAGTTATGAGAGAAGGAATGAGATAGATAGATTATAGATAGATGGAATTAGATGGAATTAGATATAAGGAATGAGATAGATAAATGATAGATAGATCTATAGATAGATGGAATGAGATAGATGGAGATAGAAGGAATGAGATAGATAGATAGAAGGAAGGAGATAGAAGGAATGAGATAGATAGAAGGAATGAGATAGATAGAAGGAATGAGATAGATCTATAGATAGATGGAATGAGATAGATAGATCTATAGACAGCTAGAAGGAATGAGATAGAAGGAATGAGATAGATGGATAAAAGTTATGAGAGAAGGAATGAGATAGATAGATTATAGATAGATGGAATTAGATGGAATTAGATATAAGGAATGAGATAGATAAATGATAGATAGATCTATAGATAGATGGAATGAGATAGATGGAGATAGAAGGAATGAGATAGATAGATAGAAGGAAGGAGATAGATAGAAGGAAGGAGATAGAAGGAATGAGATAGATAGAAGGAATGAGATAGATCTATAGATAGATGGAATGAGATAGATAGATCTATAGACAGCTAGAAGGAATGAGATAGAAGGAATGAGATAGATGGATAAAAGTTATGAGAGAAGGAATGAGATAGATAGATTATAGATAGAATTAGATGGAATTAGATATAAGGAATGAGATAGATAAATGATAGATAGATCTATAGATAGATAGATGGAATGAGATAGATGGAGATAGAAGGAATGAGATAGATAGATAGATAGCTAGAAGGAATTAGATAGATGGAAGGAGATAGATAGATGGAAGGAGATAGATAGAAGGAAGGAGATAGAAGGAAGGAGATAGATTATAGATAGATAGAAGGAATGAGATAGATAGAAGGAATGAGATGGAATTAGATCGATAGATTTAAGATAGAAGGAATGAGATAGATGATAGATCTATAGATGGATGGAAATAGATAGATAGATCTATAGATGGATGGAGATAGATAGAAGGAATGAGATAGATAGCTCTATAGATAGATGGAATGAGATAGATAGAAGGCATTCAAACTGGTTAATAATGGAGAGGTGTCAATAAGATGCTTATCCATTACTAATCCTATAGTAGTGAAAGAGTTAAAAAAAGACACAGCCATAAAAAAGTATTTTAATACTCCTAATTTCACCATACTTACAAGCACGCCTAATTCCTGCGACGCTCTCTATCGCATGCAAAAAAAAAATAAACCAACTGTATACTCTGTCCGCCGTAGTCCAATTAATAACGAGTGTCCCACGACGATCTTCCCTATAGAACAGTGACATTGGGTGATATCGCCGCTCTATAGTGCCTCTAGTGACACACTGACAGGAGACAATGGCAGTGCATCACTTAAGAGGTTACTGTAATTCATTGCTCTCATTTTATGGCAATGCTGCGTGGGAATTTTCCCACACAGCAGTGCTGCAAGTGAGAGTATGAACTATACTGTACTCACAGCGGCGGAGGGATACAGTGCACAAGGATACCTTCTGTCGTTGTATTGCCAGAGCCCCTGAAGAGCGGTCGCATCAGCTGATGTGGCAGCTCTCCACAAGAGATTGTCGTGGGACACTCGTTTTAATTGGATTACAGCAGATCAAGGAGTACGGTATATTGTTTGTTTATTATTTTAATATTTTTTGCAGGTGATCAATGGCTTCGGGATCAAGGTGATTGGTGAGTGTGTAGTCTATGTTGTATGCACTGTATATGTGTGTATGTAAACACTCAATACATTAGCTGGATTATGGGACTACTACTGTCCCATCATTGGCTAATGTGTGAATCACTGTAGCAGGCATAGCCGGAAGAGACTCCCATCGGACAATGCCTACACACACGCACGCAAGCGAGTGCACACACACGCACACAAACACAACCCCCCGGACAGCGCCGCACAGACCCCTGGACACACCCCCAGACAGCGCCGCACAGCCCGTCCACACACATTATACACACACACAGTCACCGCCCAAACACTCCCTCCTCCCGATCTGCAGCATTTCATCCGCAGCTAAACCGCAGATCTTTTTTTACATCTGCGGTTTTGCTGCGGATGTGCCTGACACAGTGGAAGTCAATGCGTGCAGAAACGCTGCAGATCCGCAAAAAGAATTGACATGCTGCGGAAAATACACCACAGCGTTTCCGCGCGGTATTTTCCGCAGCATGTGCACAGCGGATGTGCTACTGTAAAACGCATGGAATACTGCTGCAGTTTTTGACGCTGCGGAGCCGCAGGCAAATCCGCAACATTTGCATATAGCCTTACACGCTTCTCCAAATGGATTTTGGTGCCTAATTTGGGGGATTTTTGACATCTGAAGATGTGACCAGTGTCAGGCAGCTGCTACAAAGGCAAATAAAATAATGGGATGCATTAAAAGAGGCATAGATGCTCATGAGGAGGACATAATTTTACCGCTATACAAGTCACTAGTTCGACCACACTTAGAATACTGTGGACAGTTCTGGTCTCCGGTGTATAAGAAAGACATAGCTGAACTGGAGCGGGTGCAGAGAAGAGCGACCAAGGTTATTAGAGGACTGGGGGTCTGCAATACCAAGATAGGTTATTACACTTGGGGCTATTTAGTTTGGAAAAACGAAGACTAAGGGGTGATCTTATTTTAATGTATAAATATATGAGGGGACAGTACAAAGACCTTTCTGATGATCTTTTTAATCATAGACCTGAGACAGGGACAAGGGGGGCATCCTCTGCGTTTGGAGGAAAAAAGGTTTAAGCATAATAGACGCGGATTCTTTACTGTAAGAGCAGTGAGACTATGGAACTCTCTGCCGTATGATGTTGTAATGAGTGATTCATTACTTAAATTTAAGAGGGGACTGGATACCTTTCTGGAAAAGTATAATGTTACAGGTTATAATGTTACAGGTTATATACACTAGATTCCTTGATAGGGCGTTGATCCAGGGAACTAGTCTGATTGCCGTATGTGGAGTCAGGAAGGAATTTTTTTCCCCAATGTGGAGCTTACTCTTTGCCACATGGTTTTTTTTTTTACTTCCTCTGGATCAACATGTTAGGACATGTTAGGTTAGGCTATGGGTTGAACTAGATGGACTTATAGTCTTCCTTCGACCTTAATAACTATGTAACTATGTAAAATACTGAGTCCATATGCTTAGAGGAGACTTGAAACAAACTAGACTTTGCTTCTACAGTATGTTTGGAAGTACATACATTTATATAGCCTGCTTGTTGTTAAATTGAAGAGAGGATGAGCTAAATAACAAAGTACACAGCACAATAAAAAAAATACAAAACAAACATCTACTATATTATTGTCTAAGGGTCACTTCCATCTGTCTGTCCTTCTGTCTGTCACGGATATTCATTGGTTGCGGCCTCTGTCATGGAAATCCAAGTCGCTGATTGGTCGAGGCAAAACAGCCACGACCAATCAGCGACGGGCACAGTCCGGAAGAAAATGGCCGCTCCTTACTCCCCGCTGTCAGTGCCCGGCGTCCGCATACTCCCCTCCGGTCAGCGCTTACACAGGATTAATGGCAGCGTTGACCGCGGTGTAACGCACTCGGTTAACGCTGCTATTAACCCTGTGTGATCAACTTTTTACTATTCATGCTGCCTATGCAGCATGAATAGTAAAAATATCTAATGCTAAAAATAATAAAAAAAATAAAAAATAGTTACATACTCACCATCTGGAGCCCCCGCGACGCCCCGGTGACCGCTCCATGCATTACGGTGTCGCGAGATGATGACGTGTGGTCTCGCGACACCGCAATGCACTCTTCAGACCGGAGCGCGCAAGGAGCATCGGTAACCGGCCGCTTCTATCCGGAGGCTCCGGATGGTGAGTATGTAACCATTTTTTATTTTAATTCTTTTTTTTAACAGGGATATGGTGCATACTACGTGACTGGGCAATATACTATGTGGCTGGGCAATATACTATGTGGCTGGGCAATATAGTATGTGGCTGGGCAATATACTATGTGGCTGGGCAATATACTATGTGGCTGGGCAATATAGTATGTGGCTGGGCAATATAGTATGTGGCTGGGCAATATAGTATGTGGCTGGGCAATATAGTATGTGGCTGGACAATATACTATGTGGCTGGGCAATATACTATGTGGCTGGGCAATATACTATGTGGCTGGGCAATATACTATGTGGCTGGGCAATATGCTACGTGGACATGCATATTCTAGAATACCCGATGCGCTAGAATCGGGCCACCATCTAGTGTAATATACAGTCATGGCCAAAAGTATTGACACCCCTGCAATTCTGTCAGATAATACTCATTTTCTTCCTGAAAATGATTGCAAACACATTATTTGGTATTATTATCTTCATTTAATTTGTCTTAAATGAAAAAACACAAAAGAGAATGAAGCAAAAAGCAAAACATTGATCATTTCACACAAAACTCCAAAAATGGGCCAGACAAAAGTATTGGCACCCTCAGCCTAATACTTGGTTGCACAACCTTTAGCCAAAATAACTGCGACCATCCGCTTCCGGTATCCATCAATGAGTTTCTTACAATGCTCTGCTGGAATTTTAGACCATTATTCTTTGGCAAACTGCTCCAGGTCCCTGATGTTTGAAGGGTGCCTTCTCCAAACTGCCATTTTTAGATCTCTCCACAGGTGTTCTATGGGATTCAGGTCTGGACTCATTGCTGGCCACCTTAGAAGTCTCCAGTGCTTTCTCTCAAACCATTTTCTAGTGCTTTTTGAAGTGTGTTTTGGGTCATTGTCCTGCTGGAAGACCCATGACCTTTGAGGGAGACCCAGCTTTCTCACACTGGGCCCTACATTATGCTGCAAAATTTGTTGGTAGTCGTCAGACTTCATAATGCCATGCACACGGTCAAGCAGTCCAGTGCCACAGGCAGCAAAGCAACCCCAAAACATCAGGGAACCTCTGCTATGTTTGACTGTAGGGACCGTGTTTTGTTCTTTGAATGCCTCTTTTTTTTCTCCTGTAAACTCTATGTTGATGCCTTTGCCCAAAAAGCTCCACTTTTGTCTCATCTGACCAGAGAACATTTTTCCAAAACATTTTAGGCTTTTTCAGGTAAGTTTTGGCAAACTCCAGCCTGGCTTTTTTATGTCTCGGGTTAAGAAGTAGGGTCTTCCTGGGTCTCCTACCATGCAGTCCCTTTTCATTCAGACACCGACAGATAGTATGGGTTGACACTGTTGCACCCTCGGACTGCAGGGCAGCTTGAACTTGTTTGGATGTTAGTTGACGTTCTTTATCCAACATCCGCACAATCTTGCGTTGAAATCTCTTGTCAATTTTTCTTTTTCGGCCACATCTAGGGAGGTTAGCCACAGTGCCATGGGCTTTAAACTTCTTGATGACACTGCGCACGGTAGACACAGGAACATTCAGGTCTTTGGAGATGAACTTGTAGCCTTGAGATTGTTCATGCTTCCTCACAATTTGGTTTCTCAAGTCCTCAGACAGTTCTTTGGTCTTCTTTCTTTTCTCCATGCTCAATGTGGTACACACAAGGACACAGGACAGCGGTTGAGTCAACTTTAATCCATGTCAACTGACTGCAAGTGTGATTTAGTTATTGCCAACACCCGTTAGGTGCCACAGGTAAGTTACAGGTGCTGTTAATTACACAAATTAGAGAAGCATCACATGATTTTTCGAACAGTGCCAATACTTTTGTCCATCCCTTTTTTATGTTTGGTGTGGAATTATATCCAATTTGGCTTTAGGACAATTCTTTTTTTAGTTTTTTTCATTTAAGATAAATTAAATGAAGATAATAATACCAAATAATTTGTGTTTGCAATCATTTTCAGGAAGAAAATGAGTATTATCTGACAGAATTGCAGGGGTGTTAATACTTTTGGCCATGACTGTATGTCCTAATTCTAAAAAAGTTATTTCGCTGTGTAAAGAGAACAAGAGTGCAATGGTTTGGAAATTTCTTATCTACATATTTTATTTACTGCAGAACATAGGACACCGATTAGAAGCTGAACGTTAGACATTTTTCCGTTTCATCTGGAAAAAAAAAATTTACTCATTTAGAAGTTTGATGGCACCAACATCTCAAAAGTTGGGACAGGCCCATGTCTACCATTGTGCAGCATCCCCACTTCTTTTTACAAGTGTGTAAACATCTGGGAGGTGAGGAGACAATTGCTGCAGTTTTAGGGTACCGCCACACTATACGATTTACCAACGATCACGACCAGCGATACAACCTGACCGTGATCGTTGGTAAGTCGTAGTGTGGTCGCTGGAGAGCTGTCACACAGACAGCTCTCCAGCGACCAAAGATGCCGAGGTCCCCGGGTAACCAGGGTAAACATCGGGTTACTAAGCGCAGGACCGCGCTTAGTAACCCGATGTTTACCCTGGTTACCAGCGTAAAAAAAACAAACAGTACATACTTACATTCCGGTGTCTGTCCCTTGCCGTCTGCTTCCCGCACTCACTGACTGCCGGCCGTAAAGTGAAAGCACAGCACAGCGGTGACGTCACCGCTGTGCTCTGCTTTCACTTTACGGCCGGCAGTCACGGTGCGGAAAGCAGACGGCAAGGGACATGACGGACACCGGAATGTAAGTATGTACTGTTTGTTTTTATTTACATTTACGCTGGTAACCAGGGTAAACATCGGGTTACTAAGCGCGGCCCTGCGCTTAGTAACCCGATGTTTACCCTGGTTACAAGCGAACGCATCGCTAGATCGGTGTCACACACACCGATCCAGCGATGACAGCGGGAGATCCAGTGACGAAAGAAAGTTCCAAACGATCTGCTACGACGTACGATTCTCAGCAGGATCCCTGATCGCTGCTGCGTGTCAGACACAGCGATATCGTAACGATATCGCTGGAACGTCACGGATCGTACCGTCGTAGCGATCAAAATGGCACTGTGTGACGGTACCCTTAGGAGAGGAATGTTGTCCTAGTCTTGTCTGATGTGATTCTAGCTGCTCACATTTCTGGGTCTTTGCCCTTTTTTTTTGTTTCATAATGGATCAAATAATTTTTGTTGGTGAAAGCTGTGGACTGCAGGAGGCTGGTTAATCACCCAAACCCTTATTCTAAGAAGTCATGCCGCTGTGATGGTTGCAGTATGTGGTTTAGCATTGTCTTTCTGAAATATACAAGGCCTTCCCTAAAATAGATATCTGGATGGAATCCTATGTTCTAAAACCTCTATATCATGCTCCACTTTGATGGTGCCTTTCAAGATGTATGAGCTGCACAAGCTATTGGCACTAATGTAGTCCCATAGATCAGCGATGCAGGAACTGTGTGCTGATAGCAAGCTGGATGGTCCCTCTCCTCTTAAGTCCGCAGGACATGGTATCCATGGTTTTCATAAAGAATTTTGCATTATTATTTATCTGCATACAGAACCGTTTTCCATTTTGCTTCAGTTAATTTTAACCCCTTCAAGTCGCGGCCCTTTTTCATTTTTGCGTTTTCGTTTTTCACTTCCCTCCTTCCCTGAGCCATAACTTTTTTATTTTTCCATCAATATGGTCATGTGAGGGCTTATTTTTTGCGGGACAAGTTGTACTTTTGAACGACACCATTGGTTTTACCATGTCTTTTACTAGAAAACGGGAAAAAAATTCCAAGTGCGGTGAAATTGCAAAAAAAGTGCAATCCCACACTTGTTTTTTGTTTGGCTTTTTTTGCTAGGTTCACTAAATGCTACAACTAACCTGCCATTATGATTCTCTAGGTCATTACGAGTTCATAGACACCTAGCATGACTAGGTTATTTTTTATCTAAGTGGTGAAAAAAAATTCCAAACTTTGCTAAAAAAAAAAAAAAAAAAAAAAAAAGTACAATTTTCCGATACCCATAGCGTCTCCATTTTTCGTGATCTGGGGTCGGGTGAGGGCTTATTTTTTGTGTGCCGAGCTGATGTTTTTAATGATTCCATTTTTGCGCAGATACGTTCTTTTGATCGCCCGTTATTGCATTTTAATAATAATAATAATAATAATAATAATCTTTATTTTTATATAGCGCTAACATATTCCGCAGCGCTTTACAGTTTGCACACATTATCATCACTGTCCCCGATGGGGCTCACAATCTAAATTCCCTATCAGTATGTCTTTGGAATGTGGGAGGAAACCGGAGTACCCGGAGGAAACCCACGCAAACACGGAGAGAACATACAAACTCTTTGCAGATGTTGTCCTGAGTGGGATTAGAACCCAGGACTCCAGCGCTGCAAGGCTGCTGTGCTAACCACTGCGCCACCGTGCTGCCGACGCAATGTCGCGGCGACCAAAAAAACGTAAATCTGGCGTTTCGGATTTTTTTCTCGCTACACCGTTTAGCTATCAGGTTAATGCTTTTTTTTAATTGATCGGGCGATTCTGAACACGGCGATACCAAATATGTGTATGTTTGATTTTTTTTTATTGTTTTATTTAGGATGGGGCGAAAGGGGGGGGTGATTTAAACTTTTATATTTTTTATATTTTTTTCATATTTTTAACCCCTTTACCCCCAAGGGTGGTTTGCACGTTAATGACCGGGCCAATTTTTACAATTCTGACCACTGTCCCTTTATGAGGTTATAACTCTGGAACGCTTCAATGGATCCTGGTGATTCTGACATTGTTTTCTCGTGACATATTGTACTTCATGACAATGGTAAAAATTATTTGATATAACCTGCGTTTATTTGTGAAAAAAACGGAAATTTGGCGAAAATTATGAAAATTTCGCAATTTTCCAACTTTGAATTTTTATGCAATTAAATCACAGAGATATGTCACACAAAATACTTAATAAGTAACATTTCCCACATGTCTACTTTACATCAGCACAATTTTGGAACCAAAATTTTTTTTTGTTAGGGAGTTATAAGGGTTAAAAGTTGACCAGCAATTTCTCATTTCTACAACACCATTTTATTTTAGGGACCACATCTCATTTGAAGTCATTTTGAGGGGTCTATATGATAGAAAATACCCAAGTGTGACACCATTCTAAAAACTACACCCCTCAAGGTGCTCAAAACCATATTCAAGAAGTTTATTAACCCTTCTGGTGCTTCACAGGAATTTTTTGAATGTTTAAATAAAAATGAACATTTAACTTTTTTTCACAAAAAATGTAATTCAGCTCCAATTTGTTTTATTTTACCAAGGGTAACAGGAGAAAATGGACCCCAAACATTGTTGTACAATTTGTCCTGAGTATGCCAATACCCCACATGTGGGGGTAAACCACTGTTTGGGCGCATGGCAGAGCTCGGAAGCGAAGGAGTGCCATTTGACTTTTCAATGCAAAATTGACTGGAATTGAGATGGGACGCCATGTTTCGTTTGGAGAGCCCCTGATGTGGCTAAACATTGAAACCCCCCACAAGTGACACCATTTTGGAAAGTAGACCCCCTAAGGAACTTATCTAGAGGTGTGGTGAGCACTTTGACCCAACAAGTGCTTCACAGAAGTTTATAATGTAGAACCGTAAAAATAAAAAATCATATTTTTTCACAAAAATTATCTTTTCGCCCCCAATTTTTTATTTTCCCAAGGGTAAGAGAAGAAATTGGACCCCAAAAGTTGTTGTACAATTTGTCCTGAGTACGCTGATAGCCCATATGTGGGGGTAAACCACTGTTTGGGCGGATGGGAGAGCTCGGAAGGGAAGGAGCGCCGTTTGACTTTTCAATGCAAAATTGACAGGAATTGAGATGGGACGTCATGTTGCGTTTGAAGAGCCACTGATGTGCCTAAACATTGAAACCCCCCACAAGTGACACCATTTTGGAAAGTAGACCCCCTAAGGAACTTATCTAGAGGTGTGGTGAGCACTTTGACCCACCAAGTGCTTCACAGAAGTTTATAATGTAGAACCGTAAAAATAAAAAATCATATTTTTTCACAAAAATTATCTTTTTGCCCCCAATTTTTTATTTTCCCAAGGGTAAGAGAAGAAATTGGACCCCAAAAGTTGTTGTACAATTTGTCCTGAGTACGCGGATACCCCATATGTGGGGGTAAACCACTGTTTGGGTGGATGGGAGAGCTCGGAAGGGAAGGAGCGCCGTTTGACTTTTCAAAGCAAAATTGACAGGAATTGAGATGGGACGCCATGTTGCGTTTGAAGAGCCACTGATGTGCCTAAACATTGAAACCCCCCACAAATGACACCATTTTGGAAAGTAGACCCCCTAAGGAACTTATCTAGAGGTGTGGTGAGCACTTTGACCCACCAAGTGCTTCACAGAAGTTTATAATGCAGAGCCGTAAAAATAAAACAAAATTTTTTTCCCACAAAAATTATTTTTTTAGCCCCCAGTTTTGTATTTTCCTGAGGGTAACAGGAGAAATTGGACCCCAAAATTTGTTGCCCAATTTGTCCTGAGTGCGATGATACACCATATGTGGGGGGAACCACTGTTTGGGCACATGGGAGGGCTCAGAAGGGAAGGAGTGCCATTTGAATGCAGACTTAGATGGAATGGTCTGCAGGTGTCACATTGCGTTTGCAGAGCCCCTAATGTACCTAAACAGTAGAAACCCCCCACAAGTGACACCATTTTGGAAAGTAGACCCCCTTAGGAACTTATCTAGATGTGTGCTGAGCGCTTTGACCCACCAAGGGCTTCACAGAAGTTTATAATGGAGAGCCGTAAAAATAAAACAAAAATTTTTTCCCACAAAAATTATTTTTTAGCCCCCAGTTTTGTATTTTCCCGAGGGTAAAAGGAGAAATTCGACCCCACAATTTGTTGTCCAATTTGTCCTGAGTGCGCCGATACCCCATATGTGGGGGGGAACCACTGTTTGGGCGCATGGGAGGGCTCGGAAGGGAAGGAGCTCCATTTGCAATGAGGACTTAGATGGAATGGTCTGCAGGTGTCACATTGCATTTGCAGAGCCCCTAATGTACCTAAACAGTAGAAACCTCCCACAAGTGACACCATTTTGGAAACTAGACCCCCTAAGGAACTCATCTAGATGTGTTGTGATAGCTTTGAACCCCCAAGTGTTTCACTACAGTTTGTAACGCAGAGCCGTGAAAATTAAAAAAAAAAATCTTTCCCCCCAAAATTATTTTTTAGCCCCCAGTTTTGTATTTTCCCGAGGGTAAGAGGAGAAATTCGACCCCAAAAGTTGTTGTCCAATTTGTCCTGAGTGCGCTGATACCCCATATGTGGGGGGGAACCACTGTTTGGGCGCATGGGAGGGCTCGGAAGGGAAGGAGCTCCATTTGGAATGAGGACTTAGATGGAATGGTCTGCAGGTGTCACATTGCATTTGCAGAGCCCCTAATGTACCTAAACAGTAGAAACCTCCCACAAGTGACACCATTTTGGAAACTAGACCCCCTAAGGAACTCATCTAGATGTGTTGTGATAGCTTTGAACCCCCAAGTGTTTCACTACAGTTTGTAACGCAGAGCCGTGAAAATTAAAAAAAAAAATCTTTCCCCCCAAAATTATTTTTTAGCCCCCAGTTTTGTATTTTCCCGAGGGTAAGAGGAGAAATTCGACCCCAAAAGTTGTTGTCCAATTTGTCCTGAGTACGCTGATACCCCGTATGTTGGGGGAAACCAACGTTTGAGCGCATGGCAGAGCTCGGAAGGGAAGGAGCGCCATTTGGAATGCAGACTTAGATGGAATGGTCTGCAGACGTCACATTGCGTTTGCAGAACCCCTAATGTACCTAAACAGTAGAAACCCCCCACAAGTGACCCCATATTGGAAACTAGACCCCCCAGGGAACTAATCTAGATGTGTTGTGAGAACTTTGAACCCCCAAGTGTTTCACTACAGTTTATAACGCAGAGCCGTGAAAATAAAAAATCTTTTTTTTTCCCACAAAAAATATGTTTTAGCCCCGAGTTTTGTATTTTCCCAAGGGTAGCAGGAGAAATTGGACCCCAAAAGTTGTTGTCCTATTTGTCCTGAGTACGCTGATACCCCATATGTTGGGGTAAACCCCTGTTTGGGCACACGGGAGAGCTCGGAAGGGAAGAAGCACTGTTTTACTTTTTCAACGCAGAATTGGCTGGAATTGAGATCGGACGCCATGTCGCGTTTGGAGAGCCCCTGATGTGCCTAAACAGTGGAAACCCCCCAATTATAACTGAAACCCTAATCCAAACACATCCCTAACCCTAATCCCAACAGTAACCCTAACCACACCTCTAACCCTGACACACCCCTAACCCTAATCCCAACCCTATTCCCAACCGTAAATGTAATCTAAACCCTAACTGTAACTTTAGCCCCAACCCAAACTGTAGCCCTAGCCCTAACCCTAGCCCTAACCCTAGCCCTAACCCTAGCCCTAACCCTAGCCCTAACCCTAACCCTAGCCCTAACCCTAGCCCTAACCCTAGCCCTAACCCTAGCCCTAGCCCTAACCCTAGCCCTAACCCTAGCCCTAACCCTAGCCCTAACTCTAACCCTAGCCCTAATGGGAAAATGGAAATAAATACATTTTTTTAATTTTTCCCTAACTAAGGGGGTGATGAAGGGGGGTTTGATTTACTTTTATAGCGGGTTTTTTAGCGGATTTTTATGATTGGCAGCCGTCACACACTGAAAGACGCTTTTTATTGCAAAAAATATTTTTTGCGTTACCACATTTTGAGAGCTATAATTTTTCTATATTCTGGTCCACAGAGTCATGTGAGGTCTTGGTTTTTGCGGGACGAGTTGATGTTTTTATTGGTAACATTTTCGGGCACGTGACATTTTTTGATCGCTTTTTATTCCGATTTTTGTGAGGCAGAATGACCAAAAACCAGCTATTCATGAATTTCTTTTGGGGGAGGCGTTTATACCGTTCCGCGTTTGGTAAAATTGATGAAGCAGTTTTATTCTTCGGGTCAGTACGATTACAGCGACACCTCATTTATATCATTTTTTTATGTTTTGGCGCTTTTATACGATAAAAACTATTTTATAGAAAAAATAATTATTTTTGCATCGCTTTATTCTCAGGACTATAACTTTTTTATTTTTTTGCTGATGATGCTGTATGGCGGCTCGTTTTTTGCGGGACAAGATGACGTTTTCAGCGGTACCATGGTTAGTTATATCTGTCTTTTTGATCGCGTGTTATTCCACTTTTTGTTCGGCGGTATGATAATAAAGCGTTGTTTTTTGCCTCGTTTTTTTTTTTTTTTCTTACGGTGTTTACTGAAGGGGTTAACTAGTGGGCCAGTTTTATAGGTCGGGCCGTTACGGACGCGGCGATACTAAATATGTGTACTTTTATTGTTTTTTTTTTTTTATTTAGATAAAGAAATGTATTTATGGGAATAATTTTTTTTTTTTTTTTTCATTATTTTGGAATATTTTTTTTTATTTTTTTTTACACATTTGAAATTTTTTTTTTTTACTTTTTTACTTTGTCCCAGGGGGGGACATCACAGATCAGTGATCTGACAGTTTGCACAGCACTCTGTCAGATCACTGATCTGATAGGAGTGCAGGCTGCTTCACAGTGCCTGCTCTGAGCAGGCTCTGTGAAGCCACCTCCCTCCCTGCAGGACCCGGATCCGCGGCCATCTTGGATCCGGGGCTGGAGGGAGCAGGGAGGGAGGTGAGACCCTCGCAGCAACGCGATCACATCGCGTTGCTGCGGGGGGCTCAGGGAAGCCCGCAGGGAGCCCCCTCCCTGCGCGGTGCTTCCCTGTACCGCCGTCACATCGCGATCATCTTTGACGCAATAGTACGGACGCAATAGTACGTCTAATGGCAGAAAGGGGTTAAAAACAATTTTTTTTTACTTGTGCCATGCTTCAATAGCCTCCATGGGAGGCTAGAAGCTGGCATAGCCTGATCGGCTCTGCTACATAGCAGAGATTAGGGTTGAGCGACCTTGACTTTTTTAGGGTCGAGCCGGGTTTCGCGAAACCCGACTATCTCAAAAGTCTCTCTCTCTCTCTCTCTCTCTCTCTCTCTCTCTCTCTCTCTCTCTCTCTCTCTCTCTCTCTCTCTCTCTCTCTCTCTCTCTCTCTCTCTCTCACACACAGGGATCGGCCAAAAGTCGGCGACTTTTGAAAATGAACGATCCGTTTCGCTCAACCCTAGCAGCGATCATCAGATCGCTGCTATGTAGCTGAAATGCAGGTGTGCTGTGAGCGCCGACCACAGGGGGGCGCTCACAGCAGGCCTTCATCAGTAACCATAGAGGTCTCAAGGACCTCTATGGTTACCTTCCTCATGCATCGCCGACCCCCGATCATGTGACGGGGGTCGGCGATGACGTAATTTCCGGCCGCCCGGCCGGATGCAGTAGTTAAATGCCGCTGTCTGTGTTTGACAGCGGCATTTAACAGGTTAATAGCGGCGGGTGAATAGCGATTTCACCCGCCGCTATTGCGCGCACATGTCAGCTGTACAAAACAGCTGACATGTCGTGACTTTGATGTGGGCTCACCGCCGGAGCCCACATCAAAGGGGGATTCACGGCATGCGCAGTACTAGTACGGCGCATGTCGTGAAGGGGTTAAATGAGCTATGGCCCAGAGAAAATTGCAGCGTTTGCGATATATGGCTTCTTCCTTACATGTTAGTTTTAACTTGCATTTGTGGATTACACGGCGAACTGTGTACACAGACAATGATTTTGGGAAGAATTCCTGAGCCCTTGCAGTGGTTTACACTACCAAATCATGCCTGTTATTAATGCAGTGCCACCTGAGGGCTCGTAGATCACGACCATCCAATATTAAACGTTGGCATGGATTTCTCCATAATCTTTTGATGATATATCGTGTAGATTGTGGGATATTTTATGTTGGGGAACTTTTTTTTTTTTTTTTGGCTTTTTCCACAATTTTCATAATTTTTTTTAATTTATTTTTTTTAGATGTGTTACTGCCATCAATTTCTTAATTAGGTACCATAATTTTTTCAAATGAAATGGAAAAATTACCAAGATTCAACTAGTGGTCTGTGTTCTTTGTTGTGTTGAGAGTAAAATTTGGCTAAAAGATTGCCATATCATTGTATCCTTGTTTTCTTTATTCGTGTGTGTGTGTGTGTGTGTCTATAAACTTCTGACAACATGTCTCCGAATTTCCAAGCAATAAATTTTATATTTTTTTTTCTACAAAAGAAAAAAAGGTAAAATAAAAAACAAAAAAACACAGTGCTTTCAGACCTCAAATAATGAAAAAAAAAAACAAGTTCATAATCATTTAGAAACAACAATTCTAATGTTTTAACTCAGGAAGAGTTCAGAAATCAATATTTTGTGGAATAACCATGATTTATATAATCACAGCTTTCATGCGTCTTGGCATGCTTTCCACCAGTCTTTCACACTGCTTCTGGAGCAAATATTTAGGGTATGTGCACACGTATTCCTGAGGTCTGCGGATTTTTCCGCAGCGGATTTGTGAAAACTGCAGGTAAAAGGCACTGCTTTTTACCTGCGGATTTCCTGCTGATTTACCGCGGTTTTTGTGCGGATTCCACTGCAGTTTTACACCTGCGGTTTTCTATTATGGAGCAGGTGTAAAACCGCTGCGGAGTCCGCACAAAGAATTGACATGCTGTGGAATGTAAACCGCTGCGTTTCCATGCGTTTTTTTCCACAGCATGTGCAGTGCGGATTACGTTAACCATAGGTTTAAATGATACTGTAAATACATGGGAAACTGCTGCGGACCCGCAGCAAAATCCGCAGCGTGTGAACATAGCCTAAAGCAGTTCTTCTTTGTTTGATGGCTTGTGACTATCCATCATCCTCTTGATTACATTCCAGAGGTTTTCATTGGGGTTCAGGCCTGGAGATTGGGCTGCACATGACAGAGTTTTGATGTGGTGGTCTCTTAATTTTTGCCACAGCTGTAGATATAGAGACCTCTCTATCATAAATATTGTTTTAAAGTAGTCCGAGTGGTAGACAACTTTCGCTTCTCAATCCCTATTTTTCCCCCTTGTAAAATAACACCTATTCTCACCTCCCGTGCCAGTGCCCTTCCACCGATGTTGGCATTGGCTGTCCCTGGGATTGTGTGAGATTGTCACGCAATACCTGTGGACAATCAGTGCTGGATTCACTCTCCCCGCCTTCGAATCAATCACATACATCCAGAGGAAGTGAGAGAACTGGAGCTTAGGTCCCTTTCACACATCAGTTTTTTGCTATCTACTATATAATTGTCTAAGGGGTACTTCCGTCTGTCCTTCTGTCTGTCTGTCTGTCACGGATATTCATTGGTCGTGGCGTCTGTCTATCATGGAAATCCAAGTCACTGATTGGTCGCCGCAAAACAGCCACGACCAATCAGCGACAGCTCCTTATTCCCCGCAGTCAGTGGCCGGCGCCCGCTCCATACTCCCCGCAGTGTCCTCGGCGCCCTCTCCGTACTCCCCGCAGTGTCCCCGGCGCCCGCTCCATACTCTCCTCCGGTCACCGCTAACACAGGGTTAATGCCGGCGGTAACGGACCGCGTTATGCCACGGGTAACGCACTCAGTTACCGCCACTATTAACCCTGTGTGTCCCCAACCTTTTACTATTGATGCTGCCTATGCGGCATCAATAGTAAAAAAAGTAATGTTAAAAAAAACAAAAAACCTGCTATACTCACCCTCCATTGTCCGCTGAGGCGCTCGCGCCTGCCGCCATCTTCCTTTCCCAGTGATGCTTTGCGAAATTACCCAGAAGACCTAGCGGTCTCACGAGACCGCTAAGTCATCTGGGTAATTTCGCAAAGCTTCCTGGGAATGGAAGATGGCGGCAACCGCGCGCCCATCGACACAGCGCCGTTGGATCCTAGGAGGCCGAGAGACAGGACCCTGAGGAGCAGCGACCAGAATGATGAGTATATTCAACTACAAGGGGCCCACGGATCGTTAGGTGAGTATGTTTATTTTTTATTTTTTAACCTGTGACATACGTGGCTGGGCAATATAATACGTCACTGGGCAGGGAGCCAGGGAGCTTTCTAGGTAATTTCCCACGATCTATGAACAGCCAGCAGAGGGCGCCTCACCGCAAATGAAGCTAAATATAGATCATTGATCTATTTTTAGCCTCATTCCCTGGGGTTTTGCAGCGAGGAGCAGCCTGCATTAGCACAGCTCCTTGCTGCAAAATGTTTTAACCCCTTCAGAAGGATTTACATCGTTGGACGTTACAGATCTGCGGAGGGTAAGTATATTGTTGGTTTATTATGTTTTTTTACTCACAGAACGAGGGTCTTCAGTGACTGGATTGGGCGTTGAATAAAATACTGCAACACCCATTGTTTTTATTTCATTAAAATAATTTTAAATAATGTGTTTGTGTTTTATTTAACCCTTCACTACAATTGGATTAATAATGGATAGGTGTCATAATTGACGCCTCTCCATTATTAATTAGGCTTAATGTCCCCTTACAATAGCAAGGTGGCATTAACCCTTCATTACCCCATATCCCACCGCTACACGGGAATGGGAAGAGAGTG
The DNA here is from genome assembly GCF_032444005.1 of Ranitomeya imitator. Classification (NCBI taxonomy): domain Eukaryota; kingdom Metazoa; phylum Chordata; class Amphibia; order Anura; family Dendrobatidae; genus Ranitomeya; species Ranitomeya imitator. The sequence goes on from NC_091283.1 coordinate 693,840,856, forward strand.
GCCAAGTGCCAGAATAGGCGCATCTTCCAGATGTGCCTTTTCTGGGGTGGCTGGGGGCAGATATTTTTAGCCAGGGGGGAGCCAATAACCATGGACCCTCTCCAGGCTATTAATATCTGCCCTCAGTCACTGGCTTTACTACTCTGGCGGAGAAAATTGCGCGGGAGCCCACGCCAATTTTTTCCGCCATTTAACCCTTTATTTTAAGAGCTAGAACGGCCAAATTTTGCAGATACACACTACTGACATTAGTAGTGTGGAATCTGCAAAAAAAATGGAGAGAAGACATGGTTTACTGTATGTAAACCATGTCTCAAATCATGTCGGGTTTTAGGAAGGAGAAAGAAAAAGCCGGTAATTGAATTACCGGCTTTCAAGCTGTATAGCGCTGGAATAAATATTTATATATATACATATATGTGTCTCACTGACATATATATATATATATATACCTATTCTATGTGTACACATTTATTCTACCTATTCTACTGTAAGCTGTCAGTGTGATTTTACTGTACACCGCACTGAATTACCGGCTTTTCTCTCTAATATATGTGTCTACTGACATATATATATATATATATATATATATATATATATATATATATATATATATATATATATATATAGACAGTATATATATATGGACAGTATATATATATTTTCTTTTCTTTTTGGGACACATGGATCACTTCTATAGCGGTATGTTGGTTTTGCTAGCCTGCGAGAAAACCACGCAGTACGGATGCCATACGGATTACATACGGAGGATGCCATGCGCAAAAAACGCTGACACACCCTGCCTACGGAGGAGCTACGGACCACTTTTTTCGGGACTTTTCAGCGTATTACGGCCGTAATATACGGACCGTATTGTTTTACGCTGTGTGTGACGCCGGCCTTATTGTTGCTTTATCTCCTGCTTCCTATTCTAGTGATGATTTTGCGGCAGTAGAGGCACATTATACAGCTGTTTGCTCTTTATGATGGTCAGCGTTTTTTAAAAACAGTGACTTAATCAAATTATTCTTGACTTGGGAAACGTTTTCCGTTTGTAAATGTCTGTTTCCATATGACGTATTTGTTTGCATGTAATGTAAATTCTCCATTGGGCAGTATGGCAGTAGCAGTGGTTTAGTTCTTGCGATGGTTGTAGGGGCATCTAAAGGTACCGTCTCACAGTGGCACTTTAGTCGCTACGACGGCACGATCCGTGACGCTCCAGCATCGCTCCATTATCGCTCCAGTGTCGTAGACTGCGGTCACACTTCGCAATGCACGATGCTGGAGCGATAATTTCATGACGTGTTTGCGATGTAGAAGCTGTTGGTTACTATGCGCACATCGTATACAATATCGTGCACACCTTTGTTACACGATGCGATCATGCCGCCACAGCAGGACACTTGACGACGAAAGAAAGTTTCAAACGATCTGCTACGACGTACGATTCTCAGCGGGGTCCCTGATCGCAGTAGCGTGTCAGACACAGCGAGACCGTAAGGATATCGCTGGAACGTCACGGATCGTGCCGTCGTAGCGACCAAAGTGCCACTGTGAGACGGTACCTTTACAGTGAAGACTGGCTTTGGAATAATTAAAGTAATTCCTAACAGAACAGCAATTGTCACAAGAAATAGAGTATTGATTACCTGTGTCTTGTTAGCAGAGGAATGAACTTGGAGTAATGAACACTGCAGTCACTGTAATTATGCCATGATCAGGGTGAGGCTTGCAAAATACATTCATGTTATGCATCCGACTCATCATCTCCTCATCCAGACAACTCTCTAGTAGTGTTGAGCCACCTCCCTAGTGTTCGGGTTTGGTTCGGTTCGTCGAACAGGGACGTGTTCGACGAAATGTTCGACGAACACCGTTGAACCCCATTGAAATCAATGGCAGGCAAACACAAACACATACAAACACATGAAAAAACATATAGAAAACACCTTAAAAGGTGTCCAAAAGCTGACAAACTGCTGAGAAGACACAACAAACACATGGAAAAGTCACAACTACATATAGTTATGCGAAAAGAAAAGAGGTGGAGGAGTAAAAGGAGGAGGAGACACAGATATAGGCATGTCATGCCCTTCTAAAATCAAGAAAGGCTGGAGTAAAAATCTAAACTCACTCTACCAACACCCAGACGTCTTGACAAAAAAAATAAAAAAAGAAATATCTTTAGGTAGAATGGCGGCGGGTCCATTCAGAACACTTTCCTTAGAAGACGTAGTGGTACCCCCGTTGGGAGTTGTGCCAAAAAATGAACCCAATACATTCAGACTAATCCACCATTTGTCATATCCAAGGGGCAGGTCAGTAAACGACAACATCGATGCGGAACCAAGTACAGTACTATGTTCTGTACCTCCTTTGACGAGGCAATCAGGCGGGTCAAGAAGTTGGTAAGGGGCACCCTAATGGCCAAAACAGAAATTGAGGGGGCTTTCCGGTTACTACCTGTGCCTCCGAATAGTGTCCTCCAATTGGGCTGCTTCTGTGAAGGAGCATACTACATAGATTGCTGTTTGCCCATGGGGTGCTCCATATGCTGCTCACTATTTGAGGCGTTTAGTTGCTTCCTCGAATGTGTCGTCATGGACGTTTGTAAGGTGGCACATATTATCCATTACCTCGACGACTTCTTATGCCTGGGCCCAAAAGATTCGCCACAGTGTGAAAACACGCGGTAGTCCACCTGAGAGAAGGAGAGAGATGGAGGGAGAGTGGACACCCCAGAGCCGAGGGGTTAGATTGAGAAAGAAAGAAGGCGGTGTAGCTTGCTTCATGGGTGCTGTACTCTGCTGAGTAGCACCAAATTCTACTAGGCCCAAAAGGATTTCCTGGGCTAGATGCAGTTTAAAATGGTACTTAGGTAAACAGGCGGTGGGTGGCTGGGCTACTCTGCTGACTAGCAGACACTGAAGCTTTGGAACAGACCTCTGAATCCCAGGCCATAGTATGAGGAAACCACTCTGCAGACGACCCCACCCACCTGGAATTGACGATGGCAACGTCATGTAAAACTCAGCAAGGGGACTAAATAGAGTCTCCATTTTTTCCAAAAATTTGGCCACAGACACCACTTAAGTGGCATCAATTTCACCACAGTTTTTTAAAACGGTTGGTGAGGTGATTTTCAAAAATCATCAAGCTTTTAGTCTCCCTAAGATGACACAGGGGTAGAAAAGTCCCTGCTGATGCAGGATTTGTTCATCTTGATGAACGTTAGTCTGTCTACATTGTCACTGGACAGTCGCGTGCGCTTATCTGTCAGCACACCACCAGCAGCGCTGAACACAAGTTTAGAGAGAACGCTGGCTGCGGGGCACGACAAGATCTCCAAGGCGTGAGTGGCGAGCTCAGGCCATTTTTCAAGATTGGAAGCTAAAAATGAGCAAGGGTCCAGTTCCATAGTCATGGCATCGATGTTAACTTGGAGATACTCTTGTACCATCCTCTCTAGGCATTGGCTGTGCGTCAGACTTCTTGTCTTCTGTGGCCTTGCAAAGGATGGTCTAAAAAAATCTTGAAACGATTGGAAAAAATTGCTGTTACCACCAGATACGATGTTATTGTTACGGTTTGAGTGATGACTCGATAGTCCCACGGTTGGCAAGTTAGAACTCAGAGATTGACTACGTGCACCACTGGTGTTTTGTGGAAAAGCAGATGTTAGATTCTGTAACAGTCTCTGATGATACTCCTGCATGCGTGAATCCCTTTATGGCAGGAATTATTTTGCCAAATTTGCTTTTGTACCGGGGATCTAAGAGTGTGGCAACCCAGTAGTCGGCATTACTTTGGATTCTGACAATCCGAGGGTCATGTTGCAGGTAGTGCAGCAAGATGGCACTCATGTGTCTTGCGCATCCAGGAGGACCAAGTCCTTGCTGTCTTGGTGGTGGCGAGGTGAGAATCATGCTTCCTTCATCAGCCCTCTCCCCCCAACCTCGCACAACAGAAATTTGATCAAGGTCTCCCTCATCTGATGAGTCTTCCATGCCCAGCGCCAGTTCGTCCTCCACTTCTTCCTTGCCTCCTGCACCTTCCTCAACAGTTTGGCTGCTACCACGCGCCCTCGGTAATCCCTCTCCGCCAGCCTCCAATGCCAGCCGCCTTGGTGCTGCCAACCTTCTTGACCTTGGAGATATGATCCCTTCCGCATACGACTCCTCCTGTTCCTCCTCCTCCTCCTCTTGTTCCACCACCTGACTCCAAACACTGTGTAAGGTGTGCTCCAGCATGTAAATCACCGGAATGGTCATGCTGATAATGGCATCGTCAGCACTAAACATCTTCGTCGCTATTTCAAAACTGTGCATAGGTCCCTGATCTGAGACCACTCCTGCAGCGTGATTTGCCCCACCTCTTGATCTCGTTGGCCCAGGCTATACATCATAACGTTTTGCGTCAGGGCTCGTCAGTGCTGCCACAGTCGCTGCAACATGTGCAGAGTTGAATTCCACCGTGTGGGCACATCGCATTTCAGCCGGTGAACTGGCAGGCCCAACGACTTCTGTAGAGATGCAAGTCGTCGAGCTGCGGGATGCAAACGGCGGAAGTGAGCACACAACGACCGTGCCCTCTGCAGAAGCCCATCTAGTCCGGGATAGTGGGATAAAAATTGCTGGACAACCAGGTTCAAAACGTGAGCCATACAAGGCACGTGTGTGACATTGCCCCGGCGAAGGGCTGCACCCAGTTTTGCAGCATTGTCGCACACAGCCTTCCCTGGCTGCAGGTTGAGTGGAGACAACCATTGATGGAACTCGGTCTCCAGAGCTGACCACAACTTCTCAGCTGTGTGACTCACATTTCCCAGACATTTCAATGTAAACACTGCCTGATGCCGTTGAGCCCTGGTGACAGCATAGTGAGGAGGTGTGCAGGATTCCTTCTGCGCAGTTACAAAGCGGGTGGCATTACCAGACAGGCTTTGGGTGCAGGTGGAGGACTGAGAGGAGGTTGAGGAGGCAGAAGCAGTGGAGGAACTTCTAGATACAGAGGATCGACGAGCAACTCGTGGTGACGGCAAGACTTGGACAGCAGCCCCTTCTCCTGATGTCGCCGTAGTTACCTAGTGTCCAGTCACCGACATGTAATGCCCCTGTTCATGTCTACTCGTCCAAGTGTCTGTGGTAAAATGCACCCTGAGACACACAGAGTTTCTCAAAGAAGCGGTGATGTTGTGTGCGACATGCTGGTGTAGCGCAGGCACAGCTTTCTTTGAGAAGTAGTGGCGACTGGGCATCTGGTACTGGGGCACTGCGACGGACATAAGATCTCGAAAATCCTCTGTGTCCACCAGGCAGAAAGGCAGCATTTCTGTAGCCAACAGCTTGCAGATGGAGAAATTCAACTTCTTAGCTTTGTGATGGCTAGAAGGAAATGGTCTTTTACTTGTCCACATCTGAGGGACTGAGGGCTGGCTGCCGTGCTTAGACGAAGTTGAGTAGGGTGTCCCCGGCAAACTGCTGGTCTATGAGGAAGATGCAGGCGGAGATGTTATGCTGCCTTGATCAAAATGTGGTGTCGATGTCGGAGAGCGCTCAACACCAGCAGGTGTTTCCACTTGCAAATGTCCTGATGACCTACCAATCACACTGGCTGTTGCGGGTAAAGAGGTGGAAGGTCTGCATCCAAAACCATGTGCGACTGCTGTCCCCACAGTCACAGAGGATGAAGAGGACGCGGATGCACTTGATTGGGCAGACGGTGGTTGACCCGGCCCACTAGGCCGCATTGTAGCACAGTGAGCTTCCCAATGCAACGTATGCGTCATATCCATGTGACGGTTCATGCATGAAGTACTCAAGCTAGTGATTTTTTGGCCTCTACTGAGATTGTGTTGACAAATCTTACAGACAACATGAGTTGGGTCATCCTTTGCGACGTCAAAAAATGCCCAGACTATGCAAGGCTTAGAGCCCGTGTGACCTGAAGAGCCACCACGACTTCTGGTCTGAGGCACAGTTGGGGTTGAGGATGTAGTTCGTGATTCCAGTACTCCATCTCTGTCCAGGAAGGTACCAAGATATATTTCTTTCCTGTGTCCAGGAAGGCGCATTGTTACCTCGTCGTCAGACTCATCTCTAGCATCCTCCTCCATCTCCTCTGCTGACCTCATGGACTGGCGGACTGGGGGTTGACAGTAATTGGGGTCTACAACCTCGTCATCATCATCCTGTGTGTTCTCACACCTGTCGTCCTCAGAGCCAACTTCTTCCTGCCCTGACCGAAAAGTCAAGTTTGCGTTCCAATCAGGCATCTCGGTCTCATCATCATCTTCCTCATTGTCTCCACCAACAGGAGTTACAGTTTCGGAACGAGGGTCTACATTATGCTCAGAACCTTCTTCATCTGGGCCTGCATCTGACTCGCAAAGATTCTGGGCATCACTGCAGATCATTTCCTCGTCTGGATTTACAGAAGCTCTGGAGAAGACCTCTGATTTCCAGGCTATAGTATGCGTAAACAACTCTACATACTCAACCATGTGTGTTACCCCATGCTCAGACGGGCAGCTGGAGACTTGGGAGCTGTGAGGAAGCAAGTGCGATTGGGGTGACAACTCTGAGGACTGGAGTAGTTGTGATGTTGAAGTTGACATGGAGGAGAGCCCACTTGAATGAGCACTTGATATCCGTTCAAGCACCTGCTGTTTTTGTGCCTCATCTGGAATTTTTGGTGTTGCTTGTAGCGATGGTCTTGTAGCGGCATCATATCAGATTGTCCACGAAAAGAAGTCGACATCTTACTTTGGCTGGAAGATGGTCTTTCTTCTGCAGATGTTACTGTTGCTTTACCACCTACCCCAAGGGACACAACCTTTTTTTTCCCTTTCCAACACCCCTATTCCCCTTTCCACCAGCAGCAGGCCTTTTGCCACTCATTTTCGTGCTTAACTAATTGGCAACTCTGTATCTGTAGTTGTTGGCACAACAACCGATGGATGAAAACCGAGCAGAACTAAGTGGCCAAACTGTGGTACTAGGCCCAAAACTAATAACTGGATTAGATGCAGTGAAAATAGAGATACACAGGAGGTGTAGCTAGCTTCACAGGCGGGCTACTCAGATGACTATCAGACAATGCTACTATCCCAAAAGGATTGGCTGAGCTAGATTACACCAAATGCTGTGACAAACACTTGCACAGCACTGGCACAGACCTGCCTGGCAAACAGTGCTATGAACTGCTGTAACCTACCCTGAAAAGGGCTGATATTACATTTAGTCCCGACTCCTCCCGACTCCCTAAGGCTATGTGCACACGTAGTCTGGGTTCACTGTGGATTTTTCCGCAGCGGATTCCAGCAGATTTGATAAATCCGCAGTGGAAAACCGCTGTGGATTTATCGCGGATTAACCGCGGATTTTCCGCGGTTTTCCTGCGGTTTCCACTGCGGATTTACAACTGCGGTTTAACATAAGGGCAGTTGTAAATCCGTTGTGGAAAACGCACAAAGAAGTGATTTGCTGCGGAATGTAAATCGCTGGGTTTCCGCGCGTTTTTTTCCGCAGCATGTGCACAGGTGCAATCTTGCCTTGCGCAGGCGTGTACTATGGAGGACAGAGAATGAACTTCAATCCAATATTGCAGCCAGCATGCAGCCAGCGGGTAAGGAAAGGGTGAATCAAACACACAAAAACCCCGCCTCCATGGCTGAAGATTGTTCCCTCCAAATTCAGGTGACAGTGTCCCTTTAAGCACGCCTACTCTTTCTTATCCTACATATGACCTGATTCAAAAGTTGATAACTTCTAACAATTGCTAACAGTCTTGAAGATGGACATTGCATTGTTAACCCCTTTTCAACCTTAGACGTATAGGTACGTGTAAGGTTTGTTTATTTATTTTACTCGCTTATATAGAACCATTAATTCAACAACGCTTTATAAACATTGTTCGCACTGTCCCCAGTGGGGCTCACAGTCTGTCCTTTGAACCCAGGACCCCAACACTGAGCCACTGTGCTACCTCCTCCTGTTTGCTATGGGCTCGGGCGCAGAGTCCGCATCTTTTTTCAGCAGGACAATGCATTTCCAGGAAGCATGATCTGTTGTACAGCACAGAAGATCATTTCACCTGACGAACAAGCATTTTGCTGGCTTGTTGATTGATCAGCAGCTTGTTTAGGCTGTGCAGTTATCGTGAAATTAGCATTTCTAGGAATACTCGTTCATGCTAATCGTGCAGTAAAAATGGACCCTAACACTCCAGGAGACAGTTGGAATCAAATAGTTATTACAAAGGCTGTTTTGTTAAGACGCTGCAGTGGCAATGTGGTGTCACATGCTGGCCATACAAATCAGTGGATGACTGGAATTCATTGACTAGCAAGTTTGGAAAGGCAAAAACAGATTTTAGTTACTGGTTCCCTGACATCATGGGGCATGAGATCCCTAGAATGGGTATAATTGTCACATAGCTCATGGGGCATGCATAATGGCTCATACGGATAGGGCTTGTCTTGAATGCACACAATTACATTTATTTCACTTTTTGTTTTCCTTCGGTAACAGTATATGCAACAAATTTCAACGATTTTCCCATTAAAACTGTATTCCCGACGTAAGTAGAGAACAAACGATCTTGGATTCAGCTAACTTCACACATAAAAATGAGGTTAAACACTTGAGAACTAGTCTGTAGGGTACTTAAAAAAAAAATTGTGATTTGCGTGTCATTTATGTGTGAATTATGGATATTGATAAAATCATTAATTGGGTTTTCCAAGGATAAAATAGATGTATTTCCGGGCGTTATCTAACCTCCTGTTACAGCAGCTTTATCAGCTCGGGGTACCGATCCTACAGTAGATGCCCCAGGACAGACTTCCCATGTCAGGCTTTTGACCCGGGCGGTTCTGGGTCACTTCTGGTCATATTCCACACAGGACTGGCATCCCATGTCTTGTTGTGACCCCAGCACTGTCTCAGGGATTGGCTGACTGCTTACTCGGGGTACCGATCCTACGGTAGATGAACCAGGACAGACTTCCCATGTCAGGCTGTGACCCCAGCATTGTGTCAGGGATTGGCTGACTGCTTACTCGGGGCTCCGATCCTACAGTAGATGTCCCAGGACAGACTTCCCATGTTAGGCTGTGACCCCCAGCAGTGTGTCAGGGATTGGCTGACTGCTTACTCGGGGTTCCGATCCTACAGTAGATGCCCTAGGACAGACTTCCCATGTTAGGCTCTGACCCCAGCAGTGTGTCAGGGATTGGCTGACTGCTTACTCGAGGTACCGATCCTACAGTAGATGCCCCAGGACAGACTTCCCATGTCAGGCTGTGACCCCCCATCAGTGTGTCAGGGATTGGCTGACTGCTTACTCAGGGTTCCGATCCTACAGTAGATGGCTCAGGACAGACTTCCAATGTCAGGCTGTGACCCCCAGCAGTGTGTCAGGGATTGGCTGACTGCTTACTCAGGGTTCCGATCCTACAGTAGATGCCCCAGGACAGACTTCCAATGTCAGGCTGTGACCCCCCAGCAGTGTGTCAGGGATTGGCTGACTGCTTTCTCGGGGTTCCGATCCTACAGTAGATGCCCCAGGACAGACTTCCAATGTCAGGCTGTGACCCCCAGCAGTGTGTCAGGGATTGGCTGACTGCTTACTCGGGGTTCCGATCCTACAGTAGATGCCCCAGGACAGACTTCCCATGTCAGGCTGTGACCCCCAGCAGTGTGTCAGGGATTGGCTGACTGCTTACTCAGGGTTCCGATCCTACAGTAGATGCCCCAGGACAGACTTCCAATGTCAGGCTGTGACCCCCCAGCAGTGTGTCAGGGATTGGCTGACTGCTTTCTCGGGGTTCTTATCCTACAGTAGATGCCCCAGGACAGACTTCCAATGTCAGGTTTTGACCCCAGCAGTGTGTCAGGGCATTGGCTGACTGCTTACTTCAGGAGTTTAGCCAGCCAAGCACTTCAGAATAAGCTGTTGTGTGTGAACATTAGGAATAACATGATTTCTGGCCGTTAGGGGGTTCCCGCATCTTTATTAGTGTTTTCTCTGTGCATTGGAAGGTACAGTATCTCATCATTTTACCTTGTGTTCTTTAGCTTTTTGCCCCTCTTGTTCCCCTTCCTCCACTCTACATAGCTTTCATACATTGTCGTATATTCTCTCGTGAGAGAATCGGGCCGATTATGCGAATGACACTCAGCTCAAACTCTGAGTTTGATCCAAGTGTCCTCTGAGTGTGCTTGAGAGAATCACAGCACAGGTGTGGAGAAGATGGCGAACTTAAAGGGAACCTGAGAAATCATACCTCCCTGACGCAACACAGGTATGGCGCAAAATTTATATGAGTGATTATTTCAGCATTCATATGGATACTAAACATAAGAGCCAACTTCACAGAATGCAGCCTTTGTGCTGCTGAAGGAGGCTCTTTTACCTTAATAGGCCCTGGGGGGTGACAGGTTCCCTTTAATTTCTCCTCTCTGAGCTTACAGACTGCACTTGGATGACATCTGAGTGCAGTCCGATGTTCCTCATGCACCCGTATATTCGAATATCGGAGACACTCTCAGTATGCTGCAGTTGTTTTCTCATGCTGAATTGGCTTAAAGGGACACTGTCACCTGAATTTGGAGGGAACAATCTTCAGCCATGGAGGCGGGGTTTGGGGGTTTTTGATTCACCCTTTCCTTACCCGCTGGCTGCATGCTGGCTGCAATATTGGATTGAAGTTCATTCTCTGTCCTCCGTAGTACATGCCTGCGCAAGGTAATATTGCCTTGCGCAGGTGTGTACTATGGAGGACAGAGAATGAACTTCAATCCAATATTGCAGCCAGCATGCAGCCAGCGGGTAAGGAAAGGGTGAATCAAAAACCCCAAAACCCCGCCTCCATGGCTGAAGATTGTTCCCTCCAAATTCAGGTGACAGTGTCCCTTTAAGAAAGTGCTCGCAGATCTGCACAGCCCCATGGTATAACATTGAGTGCTGTCCGATAAAACATTGGCGAGCACTTGGTCGTATTATACAATAGTGTGAGTGAGGCCTTATAGACAGCAGGTGTCATTTTTAACCCGCATTGCAGACCGGTTTACGATAGATTTCAAGCAATTTTTGAGGCGACTGAATATCTGTGGAGGAGAAAGGAAAATTTGACTGGTAAAATGGTTGTTGGAAAGAAACATTTCTCTAATAAGATATCACAGTTTTTTCACTTATATTATTGATTTATTAAACATCTTTTTACCTTGTGTGATGAAATGGCCCATATTACAACCAGGGGGCGCTGTATGTGCTCCTCAGGATATGCTTGGAGGCGTATCTGTAATGGTAATAATGAAACAGTGTTCGGCATAATTGTAAATGGTTGGTATGTGTCGCAGAGGGAGGCTGTAAGCCTTAGTATTGTTGTTCTGGGACCTGTAGTCCCACAAGTATTTGTATAGTTAAAAGGGAGGCTTTCAGGGTTAGTTGGAGAGCTGGGCGGGGCTGGCTAACCACACACACACCTCCCACCTATGGAGGTTACAGGTACATAATGTGACCAGGGTTTAGGTCACATGTTCAGAGTGTATGGACCGGAATGGTCAGTGTGTAAAGTCCTGGATGGTCTGTGTTGGAATGTCCTGGAGTGGACTGGATTCCTGGAAGCACATGGTGAGGCCATGGTCTGAGGGCCTGTGTGTTGGAAGTGCCTGGGAATGGACTTCCTGACTAGCGTATCCAGGGCTGCCACTAGAAATTTTGGGGCCCCATACTGGCAAAATTTTCGGGGCCCCCTTGAGACTCCGCCCAGGCTCCACCCCAGCCCCGCCTCCAGGCTCCACCCCTCGAACTGTCCACAGTCCCACCGCTATCTCTTGGAAAATCTCCACTTCTCACCTATCACACATTAACAGTTCCCATCACCAGATCACACATATAGCCGACAGCTTTTGTTTTGGCCAAAAGATTTTTTAAGCCGCCACCAGAACACGGTAGACACTTTTGGCCGGGCCCTACTGTACTGTAACCTACTAAATATTTGTTAAAATATGCAATACAATTTAGGTATATTTTTATTTATTTTTCAATTTTTAAAATGACCTATAATACTACATACAAGGAACAAATACCACAACACTATGACCAGATGACATATTACCACCACAGTGATCGAATAATATAAAATACAAGGAACAAATACCACAACACCATGACCAGACCGCATATTACCACCACATAGTGACTGAATACTACAATACTGATCAGTAATAAAAAAAAACAACCACAATACTATCACCATCAGTGCCATTATACACAGGAGATCTGTAATTAGTAAGCAGTGTCTGTGTACAGGTAATACAGTGATCACCGGTGACATTATACACAGGAGCTCTGTATATAGTATACAGTGTATAGTGTCAGTGTATAGTTAACACTGACTCACCAGTGACGTCTCTAGGTGAAGTCCTTCATCTTTCATCCAGCACAGACCGCCATCATTTCTTCCAGCCAGGACTCGTCTCTGCAGGAAATAACAGTTATCTCGAGTTCCACTTGCAGAATACATTACTTAATTTTCACAGCCTCTACATTACACCACATAAAGAAGGTGACATAGTATCACTCTGCACAGTAACAGGACCTCCCCCCATTTAAAACAGTATACTCAAAAAATAAAATAAATACATCACTGCAATAATAATATCCCTTAATTAGCCCCTATGGTAATATTCGCCATCCTAGCCCCCGTGTGTCTCATTGCAGGCTCCAGCCATATGTTCTCCCATCCTGCCCTCATGAGTATCCATTCTGCCCCATATGATCTCCCCATCCTGCCCCATCGTATCCATCCTGCCCCATCTGTCTCCAATCCTGCCCCATCTGTCTCCATTCTGCCCCATCTGTTTCCAATCCTGCCCCATCTGTGTCCAGCACTCTGCCCCATCTGTGTCCAGCACTCTGCCCCATCTGTTTCCAATCCTGCCCCATCTGTGTCCAGCACTCTACCCCATCTGTGTTCAGCACTCTGCCCCATCTGTGTCCAATCCTGCCCCATCTCTGTCCAGCGCTCTGCCCCATCTCTGTCCAGCGCTCTGCCCCATCTCTGTCCAGCGCTCTGCCCCATCTCTGTCCAGCACTCTGCCCCATCTCTGTCCAGCACTCTGCCCCATCTCTGCCCAGCACTCTGCCCCATCTCTGTCCAGCGCTCTGCCCCATCTCTGTCCTGCGCTCTGCCCCATCTCTGTCCAGCGCTCTGCCCCATCTCTGTCCAGCGTTCTGCCCAGCGCTCTGCCCCATCTCTGCCCAGCGCTCTGCCCCATCTCTGTCCAGCGCTCTGCCCCATCTCTGTCCAGCGCTCTGCCCCATCTCTGTCCAGCGCTCTGCCCCATCTCTGTCCAGCGCTCTGCCCCATCTCTGTCCAGCGCTCTGCCCCATCTCTGTCCAGCGCTCTGCCCCATCTCTGTCCAGCGCTCTGCCCCATCTCTGTCCAGCGCTCTGCCCCATCTCTGTCCAGCGCTCTGCCCCATCTCTGTCCAGCGCTCTGCCCCATCTCTGTCCAGCGCTCTGCCCCATCTCTGTCCAGCGCTCTGCCCCATCTCTGTCCAGCGCTCTGCCCCATCTCTGTCCAGCGCTCTGCCCCATCTCTGTCCAGCGCTCTGCCCCATCTCTGTCCAGCGCTCTGCCCCATCTCTGTCCAGCGCTCTGCCCCATCTCTGTCCAGCGCTCTGCCCCATCTCTGTCCAGCGCTCTGCCCCATCTCTGTCCAGCCCTCTGCCCCATCTCTGTCCAGCACTCTGCCCCATCTCTTCCCAGCACTCTGCCCAGCACTCTGCCCCATCTCTGCCCAGCACTCTGCCCCATCTCTTCCCAGCACTCTGCCCCATCTCTGTCCAGCGCTCTGCCCCATCTCTGTCCAGCGCTCTGCCCCATCTCTGTCCAGCGCTCTGCCCCATCTCTGTCCAGCGCTCTGCCCCATCTCTCTCCAGCGCTCTGCCCCATCTCTGTCCAGCCCTCTGCCCCATCTCTGTCCAGCACTCTGCCCCATCTCTTCCCAGCACTCTGCCCAGCACTCTGCCCCATCTCTGCCCAGCACTCTGCCCCATCTCTTCCCAGCACTCTGCCCCATCTCTGCCCAGCACTCTGCCCCATCTCTTCCCAGCACTCTGCCCAGCACTCTGCCCCATCTCTGCCCAGCACTCTGCCCCATCTCTTCCCAGCACTCTGCCCCATCTCTGTCCAGCGCTCTGCCCCATCTCTGTCCAGCGCTCTGCCCCATCTCTGTCCAGCGCTCTGCCCCATCTCTGTCCAGCGCTCTGCCCCATCTCTGTCCAGCGCTCTGCCCCATCTCTGTCCAGCACTCTGCCCCATCTCTGTCCAGCACTCTGCCCCATCTCTGTCCAGCACTCTGCCCCATCTCTTCCCAGCACTCTGCCCAGCACTCTGCCCCATCTCTGCCCAGCGCTCTGCCCCATCTCTGTCCAGCGCTCTGCCCCATCTCTGTCCAGCGCTCTGCCCCATCTCTGTCCAGCACTCTGCCCAGCACTCTGCCCCATCTCTGTCCAGCACTCTGCCCCATCTCTGTCCAGCGTTCTTCCTTGGGCCCCCGGATCGCCACTCTAAAAAAAAAAAAAAGAAGTTCTTCTTACCTGCCGCGCTCCTGCGGCGGGCGAAGTCTCCACGCAGCTGCAGCGTGCATGCACTCGCCGGCGACTGACAATGATGTCAGACGCCGGCGACATGCACGCACGCTGCGGCTGACGTCAGCGCCTGCCAGCCTCAGATTGGCTGGCGGCGCCGCGGCTGTTAACTATTGACGTGCGGGCCCGCGCCCGCACGTCAATAGCTTTAAACAGCTGCAGCGTCGGCGCTAAGGGCCCGGTTAGCCTGCGGCTGCCGGTAGGGGCCCGGTGAGCAGATAAGAGGGGGCCCGATGCGGGCCCCCTCTGCTCACCGGGCCCCATACGCCAGTCACGGCCGTCATGCCCTGATGGCGGCCCTGAGCGTATCTGCATAGTTTGTAATGGCTACAGTGTTGGGAAGCTACAGTTCCGTCTGCGGGTCTAGACTATCTGAGGTGCCCTGGTCACAAGGACGGTGATCCCAGTTCGGCAGCTTCCCTGGGAACCAGGACTGACCAGAGTCAGTGTGTGGAGCAGGAGCTCCTGTAAGGTAACTCCAGAGAGAGGGGGTTATGGGCAGAGAAGTATCTGCCATTGGAACAGACTGTCGGTGGTTTATGTGTTCCGTTGATGTATGTAACTGTTTGTGATGCGGTTTATGAGTCTAAATAAACCAGAATAGACTGTTTTTGTGAGAAACCGTGCCTGAGTGCTTTAATCTTATTGCCAAGTGAGTGTCCCCCAACAAACTCAGGTAGCACTATCTCACACTTGTTAAACATCTTTAAAGTGTATCCAGATATGGTCAGATCCAGGACTTTTGTATTTTGTCCCCATTTATGCAACTTAGGCTACTTTCACACTAGCGTTTTTTGCAATCCGTCGTTTAGGGCAAAAACCGGATCCTGCAAATGTTTATGTTTTTTTGCCCATGAACTTGTATTAGTGATGGATCGCGACAGATTGCCACACGTCGCGTCCGTCGTGCGATGGATCCGTCGTGTTTTGGCGGACCGTCATCGCAAAAAAGTTCAATGTAACGTTTTTTGTCTGTCGGGTCCGCCATTTTAGACCGCGCATGCACGGCCGAAACTCCGCCCCTCCTCCCTGGGCTGCAGAATGGGCAGCGGATGCGTCGAAAAACTGCATCCGCTGCCCACGTCGTGCAAAAAATTCACAACGTCCGTCGGCCCGACGCATTGCGACGGACCTGTACCGAAGGAAGTGAGAAAGAAGCCTTAGAAGCAATACGATGGAAGTATTCCCTGGAACTAATATTTTCATTGTATGGGTTTCCTAATGCATACGTCAGTCAGGTTAATGGCTAACAGTCATTTTAGTTTTTGTTTTTTTTATTCTTTCACCGGCTGTTGGATGCAGTCATTCACAATCTGGTTTACTTTTTATCCTTGTACCCATTTATCTAACATTTATTCTAGCGCATATTTTTTTTTTTTCTGTTAACGTAATTGGCATCTTAAGATGGAGAGAATTGACTTCTATGGAGATAAAAAAAAAAACAAAGTTGAATTTCATGGTCTGTTTGAAAGAAGGCTGGAGGGGACTCCGATATTCCTCTTAGTTTGCTCTAGCAAGCCTCACTTATATAGTTCAGGCGAAACGCAGCACAGCTAAAACTGAACTGGTGTATCTAGGTCAATGGTCCTAATCCTTGCTTTTTATTAAGGGATGGTCTGCAAAATATTCTCTTATGCATTATGCCTAGAAATGGAAACATCACTGAATCTACGCAGCTTGTCAGGGTTTTAGTGTGATGTTGGACTTAAATCAAAATCCTAGCTTAACCCTTTCGTGGCTAGAGAGCAGGAAGACTATGTTGGTTAATAAACCAGAGGCATGTGATAAATGGCTGCTCAAGCAGAAGTAACAGTTTCAATAGCTGAAAGGCTGTACTGATACTTTGGCAGCTCTATGGCAGTGTGCAGCCTGTACTTGGTGTCTGCTGTGCTACTGAGTTTGCTTAACCCTTTATTTGAATGTATTTGAATGACTATTTTATTTTTTACCATGGATTGTATGTTGTATGTTTATAGCAAGTGAATCTAAACATTTTTGAAACCTAAATAAATTGCTTTTGTGAGTGTAGAGGCCGTGCCACACTGCTATTGATTGCTAGCAATGAGAGCTCCACAGGACAGTCGTCCAATTGTTTTGAGTTGTTCCAGTGTTGGTCACCTCCATGGCGGGGCTATCGGTGCAGCCTGCCCGATGGGCTGGTAACTGCAAGTAAAAGGCAACTGTTAACTGACTGTCATTAGCCATTGTCTTAGAAACAATTAAAGTGCGATGTCTATTACACCTTAGTATAATCAATTAGCATTTTTTATGTATCTTTAACAGCACCTTACTGAATATGCTGCTGTCGTCTATCAAATGTAAAATGGGTCCATTTTTCAGGGAAATCACATCCTTTGGTTATGTGAGTGCGGCAATTTTACTGATGGAAACCTCACAAGCTAATGACCTCAGTTATTGATCCTTTTTCTAGAGTAGGGGTACCGTCACACAGTGGCATTTTGATCGCTACGACGGCACGATCCGTGACGCTCCAGCATCGTAACAATATCGCTCCAGCGTCGTAAACTGCTGTCACACTTTGCAATGTACGACGCTGGAGCGATAATTTCATGACGTATGTGCGATGTAGAAGCCGTTGGTTACTATGCGCACATCGTATACAATATCGTGCACACCTTTGTTACACCATGCGATCATGCCGCCACAGCGGGACACTAGACGACGAAAGAAAGTTTCAAACGATCTGCTACGACGTACGATTCTCAGCGGGGTCCCTGATCGCAGGAGCGTGTCAGACACAGCGAGATCGCTGGAACGTCACGGATATATCGCTGGAACGTCACAAATCGTGCCGTCGTAGCGATCAAAATGCCACTGTGTGACGGTACCCTAAGCCTCTCATATCCATTGTGATGTAAACAACGGAAATCTGAACAGAGTCTTATTCTTGTTCATGTTTTTTTTTTTTTCTTCTTCAGTTGTGAAAAAAATATTTATAATTCACTAAGGCTAGGTTCACACTAGCGTTGCGCCACCCTGCGTCGGCGACGCAACGCGCGACGCGCGTAAAAACGCGCGCAAACGCGCGCAAAAACGCGCGCGTTTTGCGACGCGTGCGTCGTTTTTGACGAAAATCGGACGCACAGAAAATGCTACAATGTAGCGTTTTCTTGCGTCCGACGCTAGCGTCGGAAACGACGCACGTGGCGAAAAACGCCACCAAAACGACGCACGCGTCCCCTATGTTAAACATAGGGGCGCGTCGCCGCTGCGTCGCCGGCGCAACAGCGACGCACATTGGCGGAACGCCAATGTGAACGTAGCCTAAAAGAGGTTTTCTCGGATTTGGGATTGTGAGTGCTTCATGGTGAGGTTTGTCTATAGAGAAGTAATATCAAAGTTACACTTTCATACCTGAGAAAATGATTTGTCCAGCAGAGCAGATTGTCCTGGGACAGGTAGATAACAGGACTCTATTACTGAACAGTGCTTTTAGCCAGCCAATCGATGCATATACATTCTGGTCTTTGCTCCTGCTGATTTGTTCTGTTTGTCCCCAGTAGATGTGCTCATTTGTAGGTGTTTTATCACTTTAAGGGCCCCTTTCCACTTGTGTGAGAAAAAAACGGTCCGATTTACGGACCGAAAAAACTGATGTAACGTCTGCGAGTGCCATGCGAGTGTCATGCGAGTGTCATGCGATTTTTTTTTTTTTTTTTTATCGCAACATCCGTATGACATCCGTATTGCTGTCCGATTTTTACGCACGGGTCTCCTTTGAAAAGCCGGTAATTCAGCGCAGAGTACAGTAAAATCACACTGACAGGTTAGATGAGAGTAGATATATACACATAGAATAGGTATATATACATATATATATGTCAGGGAGACACCTATATATATATATTTATATTTAATGCAGCGCGAGATAGCTTTAAAGCTGGTAATTCAATTACCGGCTTTTGCTTTCTCCTTCACAAACCCGACATGATATGAGACCTGGTTTACATACAGTAAACCATCTCATATCACCATTTTTTTTGCATATTCCACACTACTAATGTTAGTAGTGTGTATATGCAAAATGTGGGCGTTCTAGCTATTATATTTAAGGGTTAAATGGCGGAAAAAATTGGCGTGGGCTCACGCACAATTTTCTCCGCCAGAGTAGTAAAGCCAGTGACTGAGGGCAGATATTAATAGCCTGGAGAGGGTCCATGGTTATTGGCCCCCCCCCCTGGCTAAAAACACCTGCCCCCAGCCACCCCAGAAAAGGCACATCTGGAAGATGCGCCTATTCTGGCACTTGGCCACTCTCTTCCCATTCCCGTGTAGCGGTGGGATATGGGGTAATGAAGGGTTAATGCCACCTTGCAATTGTAAGGTGACATTAAGCCTAATTAATAATGGAGAGGCGTCAATTATGACACCTATCCATTATTAATCCAATTGAAAGAAAGGGTTAAAAAAATACACACACACATTATTAAAAATTATTTTAATGAAATAAAAACAAAGGTTGTTGTAATTTTTTATTTAACGCCCAATCCACTCAGTGAAGACCCTCGTTCTGTGACAAAAAAAAAATAATAAACCAACAATATACTTACCTTCCACAGATCTGTAAAGTCCAACGATGTAAATCCTTCTGAAGGGGTTAAAACATTTTGCAGCCAGGAGCTTTGCTAATGCAATGCTACTCCTCGCTGCGGGGAATGAGTCTAAATATAGATCAATGAGCTATATTTAGCTTCATTTGCGGTGAGGCGCCCTCTGCTGGCTGTTCATAGATCGTGGGAACTTTCCTTGAAGCTCCCAGGCTTTCTAGGAAAGTTCCCACGATCTATGAACAGCCAGCAGAGGGCGCCTCACCGCAAATGAAGCTAAATATAGCTCATACCTATTATATACCTATTCTATGTGTACACATTACACATTTATTCTACCTATTCTACTGTAAGCTGTCAGTGTGATTTTACTGTACCCCGCAATGAATTGCCGGCTTTTCTCTCTAACACCGCTGCGTATTTCTCGCAAGTCACACTGCTGGTCCGTGTGTAATCCGTATTTCTCTAGTCACCTTCCACGACAGCCACTTCGGAGGTTGTCTTCCCCGCCCTAATAGGGGACAGGAACACAAGAGGTTAAATACCCCTCCCCTTCCTGCACCGCCAGTGTTTTTCTGTCCCCTATGGGGCATGAAGAGATCTGAAGGGGCTGCCGTGGCCGGCGACGGAGCTCCACTTACCAGAAAAAGCCGGGCGGCATGAGGTCGGGCTCCCTCCTCTAGTATGCTGCTCCCGTCTCCTCTCTTCGGAGGGACTCGGGACCTTCCCGCCCCTCCGGAGCTCCCTTTGGGAGTAATGCGGGGCGGTGACGTGCTTGCCGGGGGCCTCCTGCAGCCCCCCGGTTCTCTCCTCCCATGGCTGCAGCGCTGGAGGTGGCGCGCGTCCCGGGCTGTGGCCGGAGGCCCGATGACTTCCGGGTTAACGCGCGTCACTTCCGGTTCATTCAGGGAGCGTTCCATGGAGCGCACGCCGGCCGGCAATGGCGTCCAGCAGCTGAAGCACGCCATACAGACAGCGTTTCGGGGGCGTTCCAGGACCTACCCCAATAGGGCACACGTGGGGGGAGGAGCACTGCACGCTGGGACCACCGATCCTTATAAAAAGATCCGGGTAGCAAGGTAAGCTGTCTGACTGTTAACAGCTGACGGACATGGACAGTGACAGACCCCCTTGCTCTGCATCTGCAGATGCCAGCGTTCCCCCTCCTACCAAAGTAAGTAGCAGGTGTTGGGCCCAGCTATCCCCTATATACATATGTGCTTTCATGGATATATGTATATGTAGATGTAAATGTGGCACCCCTAGGGGTATTTGCCACAAAAATAGTTACTGACAGTAAGTACAAATACTAAAATAGCAAGACTGCACTACCACCTCCGGCCAGAAGGGGGAGCTCCAGAGACTCCCCTTGATCCATTCTGGTCTGAGAGAAGAAATGGCAGTTGGGCCAAGGAGCTGATAGTGAGAGGTCATACAGTTGAATCTCTAACAGCCCTGTGACTGTTACCAGGCCTAAATCACCGGCCTGAGGAGAAGAGGGATAGAGAAAAAGGACATTGTGAGAACCGGGTAGCATTAATCACTACCCAGAACAGGCGCAAAGACGGATACCGGATCCGTGGCTGTATTCATTATATATAATACAGCAACCGGAAAAACGTGAGGTGATATCAGCTTCACTAGGGTCGGATGCAGCAACAGACACAGAGTTCAGCGGTACTCCCAGAGGGGGTAAACCGATAAAAGGACTCGGGTTGCCCGTCGAACCAGGACCCGGAGGGGACAGATTGGGCCGGCAGCCAGTTCACATACAGCAGCAGGGCCACACAGAAATTGCGCACAATAAGAGGCGAAGACCCCGGCAGGGTCAAAGTAACTCAGAGTTCCCATACAGACTCCGGTGACAGGACTGGTTGTAAATCCTTTTATGTTAAAGTAAACTGGTTAAACGTTTCAGTGCCTCAGTCTTTCATTTGGACAATAGCCATCTATCCAGGATCGAGATCGTCACCGCTGGGAGAACCTGCTGCTGATCAAGTAAGTGCCTGTCCCCTCATGATACCCCTTACACTGTGCATTGCCTGAGGCCACAGCACCGGGTCAAGCCACCCGTGACATCCCCCTCAAGAGACAGACTCCATTGGTCCGGTGCTGGTTATCCCGGTCTCCTGGGCGTTACAATTGGCGTCACGAACAGGATCTAGCCAGCCCGTATACCGGGTATTGTGTGCCGTGATTGGAGCCCAAAACTGTGAAAACTGGGATGAAAAATCTTGAAAATTGACTTTATTAAAGAAAAATCCATTCCCCATTGAAAACTATTGAAAGTGACTTTTCCCCATTGGTTATAATGGAGTAAAGATGGCCGCCATCCCCTGAGGTAATCACTTCATAACCGTTAGGCACGAGACTGTTAATTGAGCTACGCCATCACCTGAGCCCCAGTCTAACTGAAAAACTTCAGAATCCGCCATTACAGAGCGCGGTGGGTGGGAGCAGCAGGGGGCGTGTCATTGTGGGCGGCACCAAGCTGAGCGCTCTGACATCAGAGCAAGGGGAAAATCGATCCTGCTGCACAGCGGAACGAATCTACACTATCCCGACGGAAGCGGAGGACCGGAAGGGTCCGGATTAACTAAGGGGGCACAGTATGTCGCAGCACGGAGACGCCGCAGCACTCGGCAACGCTAATGCAGCTGAAAGACAGAGTGTCAATAGAGAGTCCGGCAGCGCAGCGGTTCAAGGAGTGGCGCCCATCATGCCGGTGCTGATGCCATATACCCCGGGTGGCCCATGGCTTCCAATGTATGAAGGTGAGCCTAATACCCTTGACGATTTCAGAGAAAAGATGCTGGCCCATTTTGACATGTTCCCTGTGGGTGAAGTTCAGCGTGTTAGTCTCCTGATGATGCAGTTAAGTGGCCATGCTAAGCGAGAAGTCACAGCATGGGCAGCTGATCTGAAAGGCACTGTTGAACGCATATTTGCTGGATTAAAAGCTACATTTGAAACCACGGCCAGCAGCAAAGCTAAAATACGATTCTTTAGTTGCAAACAAAAAGCTAATGAGGGCGTGAGAGACTTTGCCTTAAACCTGCAGGAAGCCCTTAAATCACTTACACTGGCTGAACCCATTTTTAACACCGGAGCAGATAAACTGCTAAGAGATCAATTTATTGAGGGACTCTACACCCCTTCTCACCGGGGGCATGTGAGCATGCTTGTTTTTAAGAACCCTGAATTGACATTTGCCCAATTAAAGGAGAGCGCTATACGTCTCCAGCTGGCAGAGGCACCTCGGGATCAGGATCCTGCGCAACCCATGGCAGAGGCACCTCAACAACAGGGAGTGCCAGTGACATCAGCTATGTCTGGGGCCATTGCTAAGCCCCTGGGGCCCAGTACTAATGAGGCTCTTCAACAAAAGCTTGACTCTTTAGCTGATGTTGTTGCTTCAATGGCTAAAACCATGCAGGAGATGAGAGGACACAAGATGGAGTTGGCAAACTGTAGAGAGGATGTTCCATGGATGAGACCCCGGAGATACCCGACATGGAGAGGACGACCCCGCGACCGCTACCAACCGGATGGACAGCCCATTTGCCGCCGTTGCCAGCAGCCGGGCCACTTTACACGAGATTGTGATTTAAACGGGAATCCCCTGGGAATGCGGGCCGCTTCGCAGGAATGAACTTTCAAGGCCCAACACCCTGGCACAACAGGTACATCGGAGGACGACCCATTATCCCTATCGTGCTGGACGGAATTCCCCTCAACGCTTTGCTGGACACAGGTTCCCAGATTTCATCTATACCGTATATCCTTTATAAGAGGTACTGGGCTGATGCAGATATTGATAAAGGGCCCTCTGATGTTGAACTAGATATATGGGCCAGTAATGGTAAGTTGGTACCGAAACTAGGATTCAGGGAGATGACCATAAAGATTGGTAAAGTAGAACTGAAGAAACAGGGTTTAATTGTTGTTGATGTTGACCGGCGGAACTGTGAACCAACTGTATTGATAGGAATGAATGTGTTAGAGAACTGCTTTTCCGAAGTCATTTCTGTCTTACAGCAAATTGCTGAAACTGCCCAATCCTGCCAACAGAGAGTTCTCCGGAGGGAAATAAAAGTATTGATGTTAAGGCAACAGGTAGAAGTTGCAGGTGGAGAAATCGGCAGTGTGAGGGTAAGTGATCCAACGTCTATTGTAATCCCACCAAAAACAGAAATGCTGGTATGGTGTAGAGCAGCCATTGGTACTAAGGGACGAGATTATCAAGCCTTAATAGAACCAGTGTACACCGACAGCAGGCCCACTATACTCACAGCACGAGGGATAGTCGAGGTACACCGGGGACGAGTGCCGGTACGACTTTTGAACTGTGGAGAGGAAGAGGTCACTTTGCCAAGGTATGCTACAATGGCAAAGCTATATACTGTTGACAACAATGCCATCACAACCATTGAGCCCTTAGAACCAACCTGTCAGGTGGAAGGCAATGGCTCAGATGGAGAAATGGAGGATTGGTGCCAACAGCTACACGTGGGCATAAATTCAACACTTACCCATCAAAAACAAGGGGTGTATAGGCTAGTGACGGAATATGAACAAGTCTTCAGTAAACACCCATTGGACTTCGGACGGATAGAAGGGGTAGAACACACAATCCCCACAGGTGACCATCCCCCAATAAAAGAAAGATATAGACCCATACCGCCCGCTCACTATCAATGTGCAAAAGATATGCTGAGGGAAATGAAACAAGCCGGGGTAATAAGAGACAGCTGTAGCCCCTGGGCGGCCCCTCTAGTGATTGTCAAAAAAAAGGACGGAACCATGAGAATGTGCGTAGACTACCGGAAGATTAATAACATCACCCATAAAGACGCCTACCCCTTGCCTAGGATAGAAGAGTCCTTAACTGCTTTGAAATTTGCTAATTATTTTTCCACCTTAGACTTAACAAGCGGGTATTGGCAAGTCCCTGTGGCTGAGAGAGATAAGGAAAAGACGGCATTCACCACACCAATGGGTCTATGTGAATTTAATCGCATGCCGTTCGGACTCTGCAACGCATCCGGTACCTTCCAGCGGCTGATGGAATGCTGCCTCGGACACAAGAACTTCGAGACCGTCCTCCTGTACCTAGATGATGTGATCGTCTACTCAAAGACTTACGAACAACACTTAATAGACCTGGCAGAAGTGTTCGAAGCCTTATCCAGGTATGGCATGAAAGTCAAGCCATCCAAATGTCACCTTCTCAAGCCAAAGGTACAGTACCTGGGACACATCGTGAGTTCGGAGGGAGTAGCACCAGATCCCGAGAAAATAAGCGCCATAAGGGATTGGCCAAGACCTACCAGCGCAAAAGAAGTGAGACAATTCCTGGGATTGGTGGGTTACTATCGCAGATTTATAAAAGGATTTACCAAGTTGGCAGCACCCTTGCAAGACACCTTGGTAGGGCAGACGAAGAAACCTTCAAACCGAAACCCTCCTTTTCAGTGGAACGACGAAAGGGAAGACTCCTTTGAACAACTAAAGAAGGCACTAACCGGAGAAGAGGTTCTGGCATACCCAGATTACAATAAACCTTTCATCCTCTACACCGATGCCAGTAATGTGGGACTAGGAGCGGTGCTGTCACAAAAGCAAGAAGGTCGGGAGAAAGTCATCGCCTTTGCAAGTAGAAAGCTCCGGCCTACTGAAAGAAATTCAGAAAATTACAGCTCCTTCAAATTGGAACTACTGGCAGTAGTTTGGGCTGTGACGGAGCGTTTCAAACACTATCTGGCCGCTGCAGAATTTATTGTCTATACTGACAACAATCCGTTGACCTACCTGGACACAGCCAAATTAGGTGCGTTAGAACAGTGATGGATAGCCCGGTTATCTAATTACAACTTCATAATCAAGTATCGAGCAGGTCGCAAGAATGGAAATGCCGATGCCCTATCCCGGATGCCACACTTGAGAGATGTAGAAGAGGAAACGGGGGAGCTTGAAGAAATTGAACTACCAGCCTTCCATCGTCCCAAGGCAAAACATCATCAGTCAAGTACCTATCAGAAACAACAAGAGGTGAATTTTAATCCGTTAGCACACCATAGATGGGCTGACACCCAAGACAGCAATCCGGCTGTGAAGTTGGTGAAGGAACTGTTGACTGAGCAAAGTGCATATCCCTATGAGGATGCCCCAGAAGAGACGCATCAACTCTGGAAAGAGAGAGGCAAAATGTTCCTGTATCAAGGGAAGCTCTGTAGAAGATACACCAATCCGAAAACACATGAATTGGTTTGGCAGATTATTGTGCCTAAACAAGATGTGAAGATGGTCCTCGAAGCTTACCATAATGGTGCTGGTCACTTCGGTTGGAAAAAGTTAGAAGTACTTCTAAGAGAAAGATTTTATTGGGTCGGGATGAGAAAATCAATCGAACAGTGGTGCAGAAATTGTGGCCCGTGCAACCTCAGAAGAAACGATCAAAAGAACCAAAGAGCACCACTGCAGCCCATAATCACCAAACAACCACTTGAACTTGTAGCCATGGACCACGTGAAGTTGACACCAAGCCGGTCCGGCTATGTCTATGCCTTGACCATCGTGGACCATTATTCACGTTTCTTGGTAGTAGTACCCGTAAAAGATCTGACAGCAAAAACAGCAGCCAAAGCGTTCCAAACGTACTTTTGTAGACCCCATGGATATCCGGAACAGGTTCTCACCGACCAAGGTACAGCCTTTGAATCAGAGATCTTCAGAGAATTCTGTAATATGTATGGTTGCAAAAAGATCCGGACGACGGCCTATCATCCACAAACAAACGGCTTATGCGAGAAGATGAACCATATTGTAATAGACCTACTAAAGACTTTACCTGAGACAGAAAGGAATCAATGGCCAGAGAAATTGCCTGACTTGGTGGATCTGTATAATCATGTCCCGGTGAGCTCCACCAACTGCACCCCAGCTTACCTTATGCGTGCAAGACCCGGCCAATTACCAATCGATCTAGAAATGGGAATTCTGAAACCAGACGCAGAAGTTCAAGACTCCAATTGGGATATCATACGGCAAAAGCAGTATCGCCAAGTGCAAGAGAGTGTGGAAAGAAGCCTTCAGCAAACTAGAGAAAGACAAGAGCGAACTTTCAACCAGAATGCTCTAGCGACCCCATTAAGACCGGGTGACCAAGTGCTCAAGAGAAATCGTCGAACCAATAAACTGGACAATCAGTGGGAAGCCGTACCCTACACAGTTTTACCAACAAGAGTGGATAATCCTAAAATGTGTCTCATTAGCAAAAACGGAGGCTTAACATCTGTACTAGTGTCAAGAGACAATCTTAAATTATGTCCGGAAGCATTGAAAGAGCCAGACGTTGTCCAGCCAGAACCAGAAGTTATTCAACCCATACAGGTTCAACCAGTAAAGGAAAAAGAAGAGGAAGTATATCACACCTGTATAGGAGACTTTCCCAAAACCCTACTAACATACCATGGTGCAGTAGTGGTTCCCATGGTGGCCTTTTACCCAACACCGAACCCAATACCAGAAGTCCCAAGACAGGAAGAGGCTGACCCCGTACTACAGGAGGTTCCAGGCCAGGAAGAACAGATTCCTGGTCAGAGTAATCCCATTCACGGTGGACTTGCCAACTCCATAGTCGTGGAATTATCTTTAGCAGAGCGGGCAGATACTACATCCGCAGTAGACAGTAGTACACCACATGAAGAGACACCGCTATTACGTAGATCACAGCGTAGTCCCGGAGTACTGTTCTTAACTAAGGGGGAATGTGGCACTCCTAGGGGTATTTGCCACAAAAATAGTTACTGACAGTAAGTACAAATACTAAAATAGCAAGACTGCACTACCACCTCCGGCCAGAAGGGGGAGCTCCAGAGACTCCCCTTGATCCATTCTGGTCTGAGAGAAGAAATGGCAGTTGGGCCAAGGAGCTGATAGTGAGAGGTCATACAGTTGAATCTCTAACAGCCCTGTGACTGTTACCAGGCCTAAATCACCGGCCTGAGGAGAAGAGGGATAGAGAAAAAGGACATTGTGAGAACCGGGTAGCATTAATCACTACCCAGAACAGGCGCAAAGACGGATACCGGATCCGTGGCTGTATTCATTATATATAATACAGCAACCGGAAAAACGTGAGGTGATATCAGCTTCACTAGGGTCGGATGCAGCAACAGACACAGAGTTCAGCGGTACTCCCAGAGGGGGTAAACCGATAAAAGGACTCGGGTTGCCCGTCGAACCAGGACCCGGAGGGGACAGATTGGGCCGGCAGCCAGTTCACATACAGCAGCAGGGCCACACAGAAATTGCGCACAATAAGAGGCGAAGACCCCGGCAGGGTCAAAGTAACTCAGAGTTCCCATACAGACTCCGGTGACAGGACTGGTTGTAAATCCTTTTATGTTAAAGTAAACTGGTTAAACGTTTCAGTGCCTCAGTCTTTCATTTGGACAATAGCCATCTATCCAGGATCGAGATCGTCACCGCTGGGAGAACCTGCTGCTGATCAAGTAAGTGCCTGTCCCCTCATGATACCCCTTACACTGTGCATTGCCTGAGGCCACAGCACCGGGTCAAGCCACCCGTGACATCCCCCTCAAGAGACAGACTCCATTGGTCCGGTGCTGGGTATCCCGGTCTCCTGGGCGTTACATATACCTCTAAGTGGCTTAGCAAACCCTCTCTCTCTCTCTTAGGGAGATGAGGTTTCCGACCCTAAAAGGTCAAGCCGCAAATGCAAAGTGTGTACAGCCAAACTCCCATCAACATACGGGAAAAAGCTCTGCCAATCCTGTACGGATGAGGTCCTACGCGCTGAACAACCCGTCGCTGTTGGATAGCATTAGATCTCTCATTAAAGATGAGGTCCATTCTTCTATGGCTACCTTCTCACAAATGTTGGTGCCTCAGCCACCCCCTCCAAAAAAGAGGAAAAAAGCCCCAGTAGAATCCAACCCGGACTCGGGAGAAATCCAGTCCTCAGGTTCAGAGGATAACTGGGAAAACGAAGGCTCTACTTCTACCCCCACCTGTAAATCAGAAAACAAAAAATATTATTTTAGTTCTGAGGACATGAGTGAACTAATCGGTTTAGCAAGAAGCACCATGGGGGTAGAGGATGAAGAAGTTACACTCACAGTACATGATGAGATGTTTGAGGGTCTGAAACCCAAAGACCAAAAAGGGTTCCCGGTGCATAAGAATTTACGAGATCTAATTCTGCATGAATGGGACCTCCCTGAAAAAGGTCTGACTATACCATCGGAACTAAAAAAACGGTACCCATTGGATGGGGATAACTCCTTATGGGAGACCCCGAAAGTAGATGTTCAGGTGTCTAGGGTAACTAAAAAAACTGCCCTCCCCTTTGAGGACTCTTCGCAACTCAAGGATCCGATGGATCGTAAAATAGAGAGTTTATTAAAGAAGTCCTGGGACACCTCCACAAATCTGCTGAAATCTAATATAGCCTCTACTTGCGTAGCCAGATCTCTATTTATCTGGTTACGCAAACTTGAGGATCACTTGACTCAAGGCACCCCAAAGGAGGAGATTTTAGACTCCCTACCATTACTACAGAAAGCTACGGGGTTCCTAGCCGATGCGTCTGCTGAATCAGTTAGAGTAGCCGCAAAAGCTGCCGTTCTCTCTAACTCGTCCAGGAGAGCACTCTGGATAAAATCCTGGGGAGGCGATTTTGTCTCCAAGTCCAAATTATGTAGCATACCCTTTCAGGGTCATAATGTATTTGGACCAGTCCTGGACGATATTTTGGATAAGGCGGCAGATAAAAAGAAATCTCTTCCTGAGCAAACGACCCACAAAAAACGCTTTTTTCGTCCCTCCCGTGATCAAACCTCACAGAGAGGAAAAGGCAAAACGGGAAGATGGAGTTATCCTAAGGGAGGCAGGGAAAAAAATATCCTGGCCCCTCAGGCCCAGCAAACCTCAGATAAGCAATGACTGTACTCCGGTCGGGGGTCGACTCTCACGATTCTTCACCGAGTCGCAAAACATCTCCACAAATCAGTGGGTCCTTCGTACCATTCAAGAAGGATTAAAAATAGAATTCGTGAGACCACCCCCACAATGCGTAAAGATAACCTCCCTTCAAAACCCAGATCTCCAAAACTCCTTGTTACAAGATCTACAAAAACTAATGCAATCAAATGTGATTTCTCAGGTGCCGAAGTTAGAGGAAGGACGTGGTCATTATTCACGCCTTTTTCTAATAACCAAGCCGTCGGGGAAGAACAGAATTATCATAAATTTGAAACCCTTAAACGAATCTGTCCGATACAGGAGATTCAAAATGGAGACAGTCAAATCAGTAATCCCCCTCATCGGTCAGAGTTGGATGATGGCGACTGTGGACCTGAGGGATGCGTATTACCATGTGCCAATCCATCCAGAGCACAGGAAATTCCTCAGGTTCGCAGTCTCCAAGGGTCACCAAATCAAACATTTTCAGTTCAATGTTCTCCCCTTCGGCATCTCTTCGGCCCCACGGGTTTTCACAAAGATTATGGCGGAAGCGATAATCTTCATCTGTCAACAGGGAATATGCATAGTCCCGTATCTAGACGACCTGCTTATCATGGCTCCATCTGCCTCCCGTCTGGAAACAGACGTATCAAAGTCCCTAGAGATATTACAAACCCTGGGTTGGATCCCAAATCTGGAGAAATCGGAGGTCCATCCCTCCACAAGAAGGAAATTTCTGGGGGTGCTACTGGACTCGGATGTAAGAACATCTTTTCTACCCAAAGATCATCAAATCAACCTTGTCCGCAAGGTAACCAAGTTCAGGGGCCAGCGTGCACCGACCCTCAGAGAATCGATGTCTGTACTAGGGTCCCTGACCGCATGTATACAGTCGGTTTCCTGGGCCCAGGCTCACACACGAACTCTCCAGACTTATGTTCTCCTACATTCCAGGAGACGACAGACTCCATTGAATCAGAAGATTCTTCTCCCTGGCCATGTGAAATCAGCGCTAAAATGGTGGCTAGATCACCAAAATCTCCAGAGAGGGGTCAGCTGGGACCACCTTCCCCTAAAAACACTCCGCTCAGATGCCAGCAAAAGAGGCTCGGGTGCGGTGGTAGAGGGTTTCCACTTTCAGGGACAATGGACATCGAACATCAGCAGCAGCTCCTCGAATCTAAGAGAATTAAAAGCTGTAGAGGAGGCCCTAAAGGCAT
Organism: Ranitomeya imitator; assembly: GCF_032444005.1. Classification (NCBI taxonomy): domain Eukaryota; kingdom Metazoa; phylum Chordata; class Amphibia; order Anura; family Dendrobatidae; genus Ranitomeya; species Ranitomeya imitator. The sequence continues at coordinate 693,871,300 of NC_091283.1, forward strand.
CATCTGCACTGATCAAAAATCGTCACGTTCGTATTTACTCGGACAATATGACCACAGTAGCCTATCTACGACACCAAGGGGGGACAAAGTATGCCTCTCTCAAAGAAGTGGCTGCAAGAATATTTTTCTGGGCAGAGAAGAACCTTCTATCGGTCACAGCAGTACATCTGAGGGGATTGGACAACACTCAGGCGGATTTCCTCAGCAGGAAAGACGTTCATCCGGGAGAGTGGTCCCTAGACCAAGCAGTGTTTCAGTCCCTAACCAAAAAATGGGGTACTCCAGAGGTGGATTTATTCGCCAACAGGCAAAATGCGAAGGTAGAAACATTTTTCTCCCTTCATCACAAAGACAAGGCACAGGGAATAGATGCCTTTTCACACCAGTGGAAATTCAACCTTGCATATGCCTTTCCTCCCATTCCCATGCTGGCGAAAACTCTGCAAAAGATCAGGACAGACGAAGTGACCACAATCTTGATTGCCCCATTGTGGCCCGGGAGGAGTTGGTATGGCGCTCTATTAGATATGGCCCTGGAAGGTCCCTGCCTTCTACCTCAAAAGACCGATCTCCTACACCAGGGTCCTCTACTACATCCAGATCTAAACAGATTGAACTTGGCGGCATGGCTACTGAAGCCACAATTTTAAAAGCTAAAGGGCTCTCGGATGAAGTAATCCAGACCCTTCAAAAAAGCAGAAAGGCAGTAACCAATGCCATCTACACTAAGGTCTGGAAAAAATTTACGTCCTGGTGCTCCCCAGAAGTTCCAGACCCCTTCAATCCTGATATAGCAAGGATCTTACAATTTTTACAGAAGGGCTTGGATATAGGCCTTACCCCTAGCACACTCAAAGTGCAAGTATCGGCCCTTAGTAGCTTTTTTGACTCTAATTTAGCCAATCATCGCTGGATCAAGCGATTTATGACAGCCGCATCCAGAATTCGTCCTACACTCCGTAATAGGGTACCCTCCTGGGACCTCAATACTGTACTTAACGCACTAACCCAGGATCCATTCGAACCCCTGGATGCTATAACCATTAAAAACTTAACTTTGAAAACTAGACCGGTCCTTTTTACCCAAGGTGGTCTCGAATTTCCACAGAGATCAGGACATTCTACTTCCTTCTTTTTGCCCAAACCCCTCCAACCCTAAAGAACAGACCTTCCACACCTTGGATGTTCGCAGGGTGGTCTTATTTTACTTACAACAAACTGAAACCTGGCGAATTGATCAAAATTTATTCATTCAGTTTTCTGGACGAAACAAGGGAAAGAAGGCGGCAAAAAACACCATCGCAAGCTGGATCAAACAATCTATTTGCTTGGCTTATTCATCACAGGGACTGGATCCACCTGCCTCTCTGAAAGCACACTCTACCCGAGCAATGGCAACATCGTGGGCAGAGAGGGGGAATGCCTCAGCAGAGCAGATATGCAGAGCCGCCACCTGGTCGTCCATCCATACGTTCACGAGACATTACCGGCTAAATTTCAATAGGGATTTAACGTTTGGCAGACGTGTTCTGCAGGCTGTAGTCCCTCCCTAGAGAAATTAGCTGTTGGTACTACTCCGAAGTGGCTGTCGTGGAAGGTGACTAGAGAAAATAGAATTATTCTTACCGTTAATTCGGTTTCTAGGAACCTTCCACGACAGCACTAATTTCCCTCCCTACCTGATATTCTTATTGGATGATTCCTGCACTTTTGTGGTAACTATACATGCTACTGTGTCCAGGAAAACACTGGAGGCAGGAAGGGGAGGGGTATTTAACCTCTTGTGTTCCTGTCCCCTATTAGGGCGGGGAAGACAACCTCCGAAGTGGCTGTCGTGGAAAGTTCCTAGAAACCGAATTAACGGTAAGAATAATTCTATTTTTTGGGGCTTCCATAGACTTTCATTGGCGTTTTTTTGCGCAATACTGTGACAAACGCAGCATGCTGCTATTTTCTACGGCCGTAGCAAGCCGTATAATACTGATCAGTAAAATACGGCAGATAGGAGCAGGGGCATAGAGAAGCATTGGGCCGTGTGTAATGCGTGTTTTACGGACGTATTTTATGCGCTCTTATTGTTCTATCAATGTTGTCAATTCATCCTGAGTCGGTGAAAATATGACACTACCTCTATGATGGTTCACAGATGATGAGGTTCCTTTTTCTTTCACATTACTGTATAACCGTATAACACGGCTGAGTACTATGTGATAAAACATCACATTCGGCATGAGTGAACAATGCTGCGAGCGGCAGCGAGATTCGGTTCACTTGCACCCATACAAGTCTACGGGTACGAGTGAGACATCGCACTGCACTCAGATATCACCCAAGTGCAGTGCGATATACACAGACGTCGGCAGCAGAGGAGATGGAGAAATTACTTTCTCCGTCTCCTTCGCACCAGTGCTCTGATCCTGTCATGTGAGAGGATCGGAGCACTGACACTCGGATCACAACTGACACTTGGCTCACGCTCGCAGCAGAGCAAGAGCCAAGGGTCCTTAGCATATCGCATCCGATGCTATACGCCAGTATGACTCCAGCCTAAACATAATTCTACTCATATACACCAAAAGCTTTCTATTGTTCTCATCCATCCACCACTAGACTAATTGCACTGTCAAATTATCTGCCCATGTTAAGTTTTGGTCGAGTTTGGACGCTGCATATTTTCGCTGCCTCAAAAACGTAGCCTCTAAGGCTATGTGCCCACGATGTGGAAATAGCAGCACGTTGGACGCAGAGTATTTTCGCTGTGTTCAATCACGCAGTTAAATCCACATGTATTCATTGAACCTTGTGGATTTACCGCACCCAAATACATTCTATTGTGGAAATTTCTCTGCTGCAGATAATTGACATCCTGCGACTCGCAAATCTATGCAGCCATCCACTATGCTTGTAACCTAGAACGCAGCGCAGGTGAGCTGCGTCCTAGACACTGCTATTCCTGATCGTGTACACATACCCTTACAGTTCTAGCAAATGTGAGATAGCGCTACCTGAGTGGACTGGGGGACACTCACTTGGCAATAGCACGATCAGTTCATTGCTTACATCAACGGAACATCATAAGCACTGACAGTCTGTTCCAATGACAGATACTTCTCTGCCCGTAACTCCCTTTATCTGGAGTTACCTTACAGGAGCTCCTGCTCCACACACTGACTCCTGTCAGTCCTAGTTCCCAGGGAAGCTACCGAACTGGGATCACCGTTCTTGTGACCAGGGCACTTCAGATAGACTAGACCTGCAGACAGAACTGTAGATTCCCCAACACAGTAGCCATCACAGGCTTTGCAGATACGGCCTCTCCGTGTGCTATTCAGGAAGTCCAGACCCAGGCACTTCCAACACACCGGCCTTCAGACCATTCCAACACACAGGCTATCAGTCCATGGCCTCACCACGTGCTTCCAGGAATCCAGTCCATTCCAGGACATTCAAACACACAGGCTATCCAGGACTTCACACTCTGACCATTCAGTTACATGCACTCAACCATGTGACCAAATCCTGGTCACATTATGTAGCTGTAACCACCCCCATAGGTGGGAGGTGTGTGTGGTTAGCCAGTCCTGCCCAGCTCTCTGACTAACCATGCAAGCCTCCCTTTTAACTATACAAGTACTTGTGGGACTACAGGTCCCAGAAGAACAATACTACAGGCTTACAGCGCAGACTCCCTCTGCAACACATACCGGCCATTTACAATCATGCCGGTCACTGTTTCATTATCACCATTACAGATATGCCTCCCTGCTTATCCTGAGGAGCACATACAGGGCCCCCTTGGCTGTAACATGGGTCACTGCATCACACTTAGAGGATGGGATTTATAGAAATATTGTGCACACTGTGTTTTTATTGTTGTCTTTAAAGCAGCGTGAGCTGACCTGCGGTGCTTGATTCAAATCCACAAGTTGTCAATTTCTCTTGCAAGTACGCTGAGATGTACAGTACAGATCAAAATTTTGGACACCTCATTTAACCCCTTCATGACCCAGCCTATTTTGACCTTAAAGACCTTGCCGTTTTTTGCAATTCTGACCAGTGTCCCTTCATGAGGTAATAACTCAGGAACGCTTCAATGGATCCTAGCGGTTCTGAGATTGTTTTTTCGTGACATATTGGGCTTCATGTTAGTGGTAAATTTAGGTCAATAAATTCTGTGTTTATTTGTGATAAAAACGGAAATTTGGCGAAAATTTTGAAAATTTCGCAATTTTCACATTTTGAATTTTTATTCTGTTAAACCAGAGAGATATGTGACACAAAATAGTTAATAAATAACATTTCCCACACGTCTACTTTACATCAGCACAATTTTGGAAACAAAATTTTTTTTTGCTAGGAAGTTATAAGGGTTAAAATTTGACCAGCGATTTCTCATTTTTACAACGAAATTTACAAAACCATTTTTTTTAGGGACCACCTCACATTTGAAGTCAGTTTGAGGGGTCTATATGGCTGAAAATACCCAAAAGTGACACCATTCTAAAAACTGCACCCCTCAAGGTGCACAAAACCACATTCAAGAAGTTTATTAACCCTTCAGGTGCTTCACAGCAGCAGAAGCAACATGGAAGGAAAAAATGAACATTTAACTTTTTAGTCACAAAAATGATTTTTCAGCAACAATTTTTTTATTTTCCCAATGGTAAAAGGAGAAACTGAACCACGTACGTTGTTGTCCAATTTGTCCTGAGTACGCTGATACCTCATATGTGGGGGTAAACCACTGTTTGGGCGCACGGCAGGGCTTGGAAGGGAAGGAGCGCCAATTGACTTTTTGAATGAAAAATTGGCTGCACTCTTTAGCGGACACCATGTCACATTTGGAGAGCCCCCGTGTGCCTAAAAATTGGAGCTCCCCCACAAGTGACCCCATTTTGGAAACTAGACGCCCCAAGGAACTTATCTAGATGCATAGTGAGCCCTTTAAACCCCCAGGTGCTTCACAAATTGATCCGTAAAAATGAAAAAGTACTTTTTTTTCACAAAAAAATTCTTTTAGCCTCAATTTTTTCATTTTCACATGGACAACAGGATAAAATGGATCCTAAAATTTGTTTGGCAATTTCTCCTGAGTACACCGATACTTCACATGTGGGGGTAAACCACTGTTTGGGCACATGGTAAGGCTCGGAAGGGAAGGAGCGCCATTTGACTTTTTGAATGAAAAATTATCTCCATCGATAGCGGACACCATGTCGCGTTTGGAGAGACCCTGTGTGCTTAAACATTGGAGCTCCCCCACAAGTGACCCCATTTTGGAAACTGGACCCCCCAAGGAACTTATCTAGATGCCTAGTGAGCACTTTAAACCCTCAGGTGCTTCACAAATTGATCCGTAAAAATGAAAAAGTACTTTTTTTTCACAAAAAATTTATTTTCGCCTCAATTTTTTCATTTTCACATGGGCAATAGGATAAAATGGATCCTAAAATTTGTTGAGCAATTTCTCCCGAGTACGCCGATACCTCATATGTGGGGGTAAACCACTGTTTGGGCACACGGCAGGGCTCGGAAGGGAAGGCGCGCCTTTTAACTTTTTGAATGGAAAATTAGCTCCAATTGTTAGCGGACACCATGTCGCATTTGGAGAGCCCCTGTGTGCCTATGCAATGGAGCTCCCCCACAAGTGACCCCATTTTGGAAACTAGACCCCCCAAGGAACTTATCTAGATGCATACTGAGCACTTTAAACCCCCAGGTGCTTCACAGAAGTTTATAATGCAGAGCCATGAAAATAAAAAATAATTTTTCTTTTCTCAAAAATGATTTTTTAGCCTGGAATTTCCTATTTTGCCAATGGTAATAGGAGAAATTGGACCACAAATGTTGTTGTCCAGTTTGTCCTGAGTATGCAGATACCCCATATGTGGGGGTAAACCACTGTTTGGGCGCACGGCAGGGCTCAGAAGGGAAGGCACGCCATTTGGCTTTTTAAATGGAAAATTATCTCCAATCATTAGCGGACACCATGTCGCGTTTGGAGAGCCCCTGTGTGCCTAAACATTGGAGATCCCCCACAAATTACCCCATTTTGGAAACTAGACCCCCAAAGGAACTAATCTAGATGTGTAGTGAGCACTTTGAACCCTCAAGTGCTTCACAGAAGTTTATAACGCAGAGCCATGAAAATAAAAAAAAAAAATTATTTTCTCAAAAATGAATTTTAGCCCGCAATTTTTTATTTTCCCATGGGTAACAGGAGAAATTTGACCCCAAAAGTTGTTGTCCAGTTTCTCCTGAGTACGCTGATACCCCATATGTGGGGGTAAACCACTGTTTAGGCACATGCTGGGGCTCGGAAGTGAAGTAGTGACGTTTTGAAATGCAGACTTTGATGGAATGCTCTGCGGGCGTCACGTTGCGTTTGCAGAGCCCCTGATGTGGCTAAACAGTAGAAACCCCCCACAAGTGACCCCATTTTGGAAACTAGACCCCGAAAGGAACTTATCTAGATGTGAGGTGAGCACTTTGAACCCCCAAGTGCTTCACAGAAGTTCATAACACAGAGCAGTGAAAATAATAAATACGTTTTCTTTCCTCAAAAATAATTTTTTAGCCCAGAATTTTTTATTTTCCCAAGGGTTACAGGAGAAATTGGACCACAAAAGTTGTTGTCCAGTTTCTCCTGAGTACGCTGATGCCCCATGTGTGGGGGTAAACCACTGTTTGGGCACACGTGGGGGCTCAGAAGGGAAGTAGTGACTTTTGAAATGCAGACTTTGATGGAATGGTCTGCGGGCGTCACGTTGCGTTTGCAGAGCCCCTGGTGTGCCTAAACAGTAGAAACCCCCCACAAGTGACCCCATTTTGGAAACTAGACCCCCCAAGGAACTTATCTAGATATGTGGTGAGCACTTTGAACCCCCAAGTGCTTCACAGACGTTTACAACGCAGAGCCGTGAAAATAAAAAATCATTTTTCTTTCCTCAAAAATGATGTTTTAGCAAGCAATTTTTTATTTTCTCAAGGGTAACAGGAGAAATTGGACCCCAGTAATTGTTGCGCAGTTTGTCCTGAGTATGCTGGTACCCCATATGTGGGGGTAAACCACTGTTTGGGCACACGTCGGGGTTCGGAAGTGAGGGAGCACCATTTGAATTTTTGAATACAAGATTGGCTGGAATCAATGGTGGCGCCATGTTGCGTTTGGAGACCCCCTGAAGTGCCTAAACAGTGGAAACCCCTCAATTCTACCTCCAACACACCCCTAACCCTTATCCCAACTGTAGCCGTAACCCTAATCACAACCCTAACCCCAACACACCCCTAACCACAACCCTAACCCCAACACACCCCTAACCCTAACCACAACCCTAATTCCAACCCAACTCTAAGGCTATGTGCCAACGTTGCGGATTCGTATGAGATTTTTCAGCATCATTTTTGAAAAATCCGCGGGTAAAAGGCACTGCGTTTTACCTGTGGATTTACCGTGGATTTCCAGTGTTTTTTGTGCGGATTTCACCTGTGGATTCCTATTGAGGAACAGGTGTAAAACGCTGCGGAATCCCCACAAAGAATTGGCATGCTGCGGAAAATACAACGCAGCGTTCCCGCGCGGTATTTTCTGCACCATGGGCACAGCGGATTTGGTTTTCCATAGGTTTACATGGTACTGTAAACCCGATGGAACACTGCTGCGGATCCGCAGCGGCCAATCCGCACCGTGTGCACATAGCCTAATTCTAAAGGTATGTGCACACGCTGCGGAAAACGCTGCGGATCCGCAGCAGTTTCCCATGAGTTTACAGTTCAATGTGAACCTATGGGAACCAAAAATCGCTGTGCACATGCTGCGGAAAAACTGCACGGAAACGCAGCGGTTTACATTCCGCAGCATGTCACTTCTTTCTGCGGATTCCGCAGCGGCTTTAGAACTGCTCCAATAGAAAATCGCAGTTGTAAAACCGCAGTGAAATGCGCAGAAAAACCGCGGTAAATCCACGATAAATCGGCAGCGGTTTAGCACTGTGGATTTTTCAAATCCGCTGCGGAAAAATCCGCATAGGACCAGAATACGTGTGCACATACCGAAACCCTAACCCTAGCCCTAACCCTACCCCTAACCCTACCCCTACCCCTAACCCTAGCCCTAACCCTACCCCTACCCCTAACCCTACCCCTAACCCTAACCCTACCCCTAACCCTAGCCCTAACCCTACCCCTAACCCTACCCCTAACCCTAACCCTACCCCTAACCCTAACCCTAGTTCTTACCCCAACCTTAGTGAAAAAAAAAAAATTCTTTATTTTTTTTATTGTCCCTATCTATGGGGGTGACAAAGGGGGGGGGTCATTTACTATTTTTTTTATTTTGATCACTGAGATAGGATATATCTCAGTGATCAAAATTCACTCTGGAACGAATCTGCCGGCCGGCAGATTCGGCGGGCGCACTGCACATGCGCCCGCCATTTTGGAAGATGGCGGCGCCCAGGAAAGAAGACGGACGGACCTCGGGCGGCCAGGTAAGTATAAGGGGGGGGAGATCAGGGCACGGGGGGGGGCGTCGGAGCACGGGGGGGTGGATCGGATCATGGGGGGGTGGATCGGAACATGGGAGGGAGGATTGGAGCACGGGGAAGGATTGGAGCACGGGGTGAGGGATCACTGTGCGGGGGGGGTGGATCGGAGCACGGGGGGGGGGGGTCGCTGTGTGCGGGGGGGGGGATCGGAGTGCGGGGGGGTTTGATTGCAGCACAGGGGGTGTGATTGGTGCACGGGGAAGCGGACAGGAGGACGGGGGAGCGGAGCACAGGACGGAGGGGAGCGGACCACAGATCGGGGGGCTGGGGGGGCGATCGGAGGGGTGGGGTGGGTGCACATAAGTGTTTCCAGCCATGGCCGATGATATTGCAGCATCGGCCATGGCTGGATTGTAATATTTCACCAGTTTTTTAGGTGAAATATTACAAATCGCTCTGATTGGCAGTTTCACTTTCAACAGCCAATCAGAGCGATCGTAGCCACGAGGGGGTGAAGCCACCCCCCCTGGGCTAAACTACCACTCCCCCTGTCCCTGCAGATCGGGTGAAATGGGAGTTAACCCTTTCACCCGGCCTGCAGGGACGCGATCTTTCCATGACGCATATGCTGCGTCATGGGTCGGAATGGCACCGACTTTCATGACGCAGCGTATGCGTCAAAGGTCGGGAAGGGGTTAAAGATTTTTCTGTGTTTTCATGACTATGAAAATTGTAAATTCATACTGAAGGCATCAAAACTATGAATTAACACATGTGGAATTATATACTTAACAAAAAATTGTGAAACAACTGAAAATATCTCTTATATTCTAGGTTCTTCAAAGTAGCCACCTTTTGCTTTGATGACTGCTTTGCACACTCTTGGCATTCTCTTGATGAGCTTCAAGAGGTAGTCACCGGAAATGGTCTTCCAATAATCTTGAAGGAGTTCTCAGAGTGCTTAGCACTTGTTGACCCTTTTGCCTTCACTCTGTGGTCCAGCTCACCCCAAATCATCTCGATTGGGTTCAGGTCTGGTGACTGTGGAGGCCAGGTTGTCTGGCGTAGCACCCCATCACTCTCCTTCTTGGTCAAATAGCCCTTACACAGCCTGGAGGTGTGTTTGGGGTCATTGTTCTGTTGAAAAATAAATGATGGTCTAACCAAACGCAAGCCGGATGTAATAGCATGCCGCTGCAAGATGCTGTGGCAGCCATGCTGGTTCAGTATGCCTTCAATTTTGAATAAATCCCCAACAGTGTTACCAGCAAAGCACCCCCACACCATCAGACCTCCTCCATGCTTCACGGTGGGAACCAGGCTTGTAGAGTCCATCCGTTCACCTTTTCTGCGTCGCACAAAGACACAGTGGTTGGAACCAAAGATCTCAAATTTGGACTCATCAGACCAAAGCACAGATTTCCATTGGTCCAATGTCCATTCCTTGTGTTCTTTAGCCCAAACAAGTCTCTTCTGCTTGTTGCCTGTTCTTAGCAGTGGTTTCCTAGCAGCTATTTTACCATTAAGGCCTGCTGCACAAAGTCTCCTCTTAACAGTTGTTGTAGAGATGTGTCTGCTGCTAGAACTCTGTGTGGCATTGACCTGGTCTCTAATCTGAGCTGCTGTTAACCTGCGATTTCTGAGGCTGATGACTCAGATAAACTTATCCTCAGAAGCAGAGGTGACTCTTGGTCCTCCTTTCATGGGGTGGTCCTCATGTGAGCCAGTTTCTTTGTAGCGCTTGATGGTTTTTGCCACTGCACTTGGGGACACTTTCAAAGTTTTCCCAATTTTTCGCACTGACTGACCTACATTTCTTAAAGTAATGATGAACACTCATTTTTCTTTACTTAGCTGCTCGTTTCTTGCCATAATACAAATTCTAACAGTTTGTTCATTAGGACTATCAGCTGTGTATCCACCAGACTTCTGCTCAAAAATCTCTGAAAAAGCTGTGACCACCAATCAATAATATAGTATAAAAAGCAGGGTGTGATTCTAGATTAAAAATTAACTTTTAATAAACTCGTTAAAAAATGGTAGACCCAAAATAATCAAAACACATAAAGGACTCACAGTACGTCACATTTCTTTTGAAATGTGACGTACTGTGAGTCCTTTATGTGTTTTGATTATTTTGGGTCTACCATTTTTTAACGAGTTTATTAAAAGTTAATTTTTAATCTAGAATCACACCCTGCTTTTTATACTAGACTTCTGCTCAACACAACTGATGGTCCCAACCCCATTTATAAGGCAAGAAATCCCACTTATTAAACCTGACAGGGCACACCTGTGAAGTGAAAACCATTCCCGGTGACTATCTCTTGATGCTCATCAAGACAATGCCAAGAGTGTGCAAAGCAGTCATCAAAGCAAAAGGTGGCTACTTTGAAGAACCTAGAATGTAAGACATATTTTCAGTTGTTTCACACGTTTTTGTTAAGTATATAATTCCACAAGTGTTAATTCATAGTTTTGATGCCTTCAGTCTGAATTTACAATTTACATAGTCATGAAAATACTGAAAAATCTTTAAATGTGAAGGTGTGTCCAAACTTTTGATCTGTACTGTATGTGCAGATTTTTCCCATAGCATTGCAGCAGTAGATGCAGAAAATCCACAGGTAAAACTCACATGCGTTTTTAGTGCATTTGCCACGCATCTAAAACGCCTGTAACCCACACCTGGAAGTTCTGTCAAAGCCAAATACTGGGAAGTATCCAAAACATACCAAGTTTATTTAAAACATGACACACCAACAAGAGACAAAAAGCTCGGAGTCAAAAACAGTCTCAACACATGTAAAAAAAAAAAAAATACACACACCCAAAAACTCAATGAAAACACAAGTATCCTAATTTACCTAATAGGTGCAGAGCATTTGCAGCATCAGAAAATCAGCGTGGAAACCTAGCCTCAAGGTTCACATACCTTTGCTACTCAGACATGTGATACTGGTTGTTTTATCTCATTTGATTAGGTTCTTTTTCTACTTTTAGGATATGTGTGAAAAGCTGTTGTAATTTTAGGTAAATTTTATGCAGAAATCTTTAAAATTCAAAAGGGATCACAAACTTTCAACTACCACTGTAGCATCTTGGGAATTTGCTATTGGGCTGTTATCTGTATGTTATATGGTTTGTAGAAAGGATCAGCCATTTGTCACGCACTGATATTTTTTCCTCCAGTTTCCTCTCACTCCAAACACATACTGATTTCAATTGTGAGCCCTATGGGGATAGTGATGATGATGCCTGTAAGGCTATTGAATTAATGTCTCTGTATAGGGGAGTAAAATAAAGAAATTTGGGGGTTATGTTCTACTATTGAAAAAAGTAGATCACCCACTTTGAAAACGTAGGGTATGTAACGGCTCATGAGCACTTGATAAAAGGCAGTTCTGCACACATTGCATCTTTCTAGCCTTGACTACCGATTTGATCACACTTCATCCAACTGCCTACACCTGGTATCTTATCGGTTTTCGAAGTCTATAGCTGTGTGCACTTTCTGGATTTTTCACGGGTTTTTTCGCTATAAAAATGCAATAAAACCGTGAAAAACGCATCCATTAAGCATCCTATTAACCCCTTAATCCCATATGACGTACTATCCCGTCCAGGTGACCTGGGACTTAATTCCCATGGACGGGATAGTACGTCATATGCGATCGGCCGCGCTCACGGGGGGAGCGCGGCCGATCGCGGCCGGGTGTCAGCTGCCTATCGCAGCTGACATCCGGCACTATGTGCCAGGAGCGGTCACGGACCGCTCCCGGCACATTAACCCCCGGCACACCGCGATCAAAGATGATCGCGGTGTGCCGGCGGTGCAGGGAAGCATCGCGCAGGGAGGGGGCTCCCTGCGGGCTTCCCTGAGACGATCGGTACACGGTGATGTGCTCACCGTGTACCGAGCGTCTTCTCCCTGCAGTCCCCGGATCCAAAATGGCCGCCGGGCTGCATCCGGGTCCTGCAGGGAGCACTTCCGGGTCAGGATCAGGCTGCAGCTGCAGCTCTAATCCTGCCCGGCTGTATGTCAGATCACCGATCTAACAGAGTGCTGTGCACACTGTCAGATCGGTGATCTGTATTGTCCCCCCCTGGGACAAAGTGAAAAAGTAAAAAAAAAAATTTCCACACTTGTAAAAAAAAAAATAAAAAAAAAATTCCTAAATAAAGCAGAAAAAAAAAATATTATTCCCATAAATACATTTCTTTACATAAAAAAAAAACAAAAAAACAATAAAAGTACACATATTTAGTATCACCGCGTCCGTAACGACCCGACCTATAAAACTGGCCCACTAGTTAACCCCTTCAGTGAACACCGTAAGAAAAAAAAAAAAAAACGAGCCAAAAAACAACGCTTTATTATCATAACGCTGAACAAAGAGTGGAATAACACGCGATCAAAAAGACGGATATAAATAACCATGTTACCTCTGAAAACGTCATCTTGTCCCGCAAAAAACGAGCCGCCATATAGCATCATAACCAAAAAAATAAAAAAGTTATAGTCCTCTGAATAAAGCGATGCCAAAATAATTATTTTTTCTATAAAATAGCTTTTATCGTATAAAAGCGCCAAAACATAAAAAAAATGATATAAATGAGGTGTCGCTGTAATCGTACTGACCCGAAGAATAAAACTGCTTCATCAATTTTACCAAACGCGGAACGGTATAAACGCCTCCCCCAAAAGAAATTCATGAATAGCTGGTTTTTGGTCATTCTGCCTCACAAAAAAATCGGAATAAAAAGCGATCAAAAACTGTCACGTGTCCGAAAATGTAACCGATAAAAACGTCAACTCGTCCCGCAAAAAACAAGACCTCACATGACTCTGTGGACCAAAATATAGAAAAATTATAGCTCTCAAAATGTGGTAACGCAAAAAATATTTTTTGCAATAAAAAGCGTCTTTCAGTGTGTGACGGCTGCCAATCATAAAAATCCGCTAAAAAACTCGCTATAAAAGTAAATCAAACCCCCCTTCATCACCCCCTTAGTTAGGCTAGGTTCACATTACGTTAATGGGTTAACGCTAACGGACAGCGTTGCACGGCGAAAATGTCACAATTAACGCCGTGCAACGGGTCCGTTAGCACAACCATTGACAGCAATGTGATTTTCAGGTGTAGCGCATCGCTAGAGCGTGCCATTTTCGGCTCGCGCTAGCAAGGTGCCATTCTTTTGTGGCGCGCCTCAGACGCTGCTTGCAGCGTCCGCGGCGCGCCCGAGGTCCGATCCCCGATCTTCCAGAGCGGGGACGTTAACGCGACCACTAAACACGACACCTAAAAAGACATTGTGTTAGCGCAATCCGCTAGTGCTAAACGGATTTCCCTAACGCAATGTGAACCTAGCCTTAGGGAAAAATAATAAAATTTAAAAAAATGTATTTATTTCCATTTTCCGGTTAGGGTTAGGGTTAGGGTTGGGGCTAGGGTTAGGGTTTGGATTACATTTACGGTTGGGATTAGGGTTGGGATTAGAATTAGGGGTGTGTCTGGGTTAGGTGTGTGGTTAGGGTTACAGTTGGGATTAGGGTTAGTGGTGCGTTTGGATTAGGGTTTCATTTATAATTGGGGGGTTTCCACTGTTTAGACACATCAGGGGCTCTCCAAACGCGACATGGCGTCCGATCTCAATTCCAGCCAATTCTGCATTGAAAAAGTAAAACAGTGCTCCTTCACTTCCGAGCTCTCCCGTGCGCCCAAACAGGGGTTTACCCCAACATATGGGGTATCAGCGTACTCGAGACAAATTGGACAACAACTTTTTGGGTCCAAGTTCTCTTGTTATCCTTGGGAAAATAAAAATTTGGGGGGCTAAAAATCATTTTTGTGGGAAAAAAAAGGATTTTTATTTTCACGGCTCTGCGTTGTAAACTGTAGTGAAACACTTGGGGGTTCAAAGTTTTCACAACACATCTAGATAAGTTCCATGGGAGGTCTAGTTTCCAATATGGGGTCACTTGTGGGTGGTTTCTACTGTTTGGGTACATCAGGGGCTCTGCAAATGCAACGTGACGCCTGCAGACCAATCCATCTAAGTCTGCATTCCAAATGGCGCTCCTTCCCTTCCGAGCTCTGCCATGAGCCCAAACAGTGGTTCCCCCCCACATATGGGGTATCAGCGTACTCAGGACAAATTGAACAACAACTTTTGGGGTCCAATTTATTCTGTTACCCTTGTAAAAATACAAAGCTGGGGGCTAAAAAATAATTTTTGTGAAAAAAAAAAAAGAATTTTTATTTTCACGGGTCTGCGTTATAAACTGTAGTGAAACACTTAGGGGTTCAAAGTTCTCACAACACATCTAGATAAGTTCCATGGGAGGTCTAGTTTCTAATATGGGGTCACTTGTGGGGGGTTTGTACTGTTTGGGTACATCAGGGGCTCTGCAAATGCAACGTGACTCCTGCAGACCAATCCATCTAAGTCTGCATTCCAAATGGCGCTCCTTCCCTTCCGAGCTCTGCCATGCGCCCAAACAGTGGTTCCCCCCCACATATGGGGTATCAGCGTACTCAGGACAAATTGGACAACAACTTTTGGGGTCCAATTTATTATGTTACCCTTGTGAAAATACAAAACTGGGGGCTAAAAAATTTTTGCGAAAAAAAAATAAATTTATTTTAACGGCTCTGCGTTATAAACTGTAGTGAAACACTTGGGGGTTCAAAGCTCTCAAAACACATCTAGATAAGTTCCTTAGAGGGTCTAGTTTCCAAAATGGTGTCACTTGTGGGGGTTTTTAATGTTTAGGCACATCAGGGGCTCTCCAAACCAACATGGCGTCCCATCTTAATTCCAGTCAATTTTGCATTGAAAAGTCAAATGGCGCTCCTTCCCTTCCGAGCTCTGCTATGCACCCAAAAAGTGGTTTACCCCCACATATGGGGTATCGTCGCACTCAGGACAAATTGCACAACAACTTTTGTGGTCTAATTTCTTCTCTTACCCTTGGGAAAATAAAAAATTGGGGGCGAAAAGATCATTTTTGTGAAAAAATAAGATTTTTATTTTTACGGCTCTGCATTATAAACTTCTGTGAAGCACTTGTTGGGTCAAAGTGCTCACCACACATCTAGATAAGTTCCTTAAGGGGTCTACTTTTCAAAATGGTGTCACTTGTGAGGGGTTCCAATGTTTAGGCACATCAGGGGCTCTCCAAACGCAACATGGCGTCCCATCTCAATTCCAGTCAATTTTGCATTGAAAAGTCAAATGGCGCTCCTTTCCTTCCGAGCTCTGCCATGCGCCCAAACAGTGGTTTACCCCCACATATGGGGTATCGTCGCACTCAGGACAAATTGCACAACAACTTTTGTGGTCTAATTTCTTCTCTTACCCTTGGGAAAATAAAAAATTGGTGGCGAAAAGATTATTTTTGTGAAAAAATATGATTTTTTATTTTTACGGCTCTGCATTATAAACTTCTGTGAAGCACTTGTTGGGTCAAAGTGCTCACCACACCTCTAGATAAGTTCCTTAAGGGGTCTACTTTCCAAAATGGTGTCACTTGTGGGGATTTCAATGTTTAGGCACATCAGGGGCTCTCCAAACGCAACATGGCTTCCCATCTCAATTCCAGTCAATTTTGCATTGAAAAGTAAAATGGCGCTCCTTCCCTTCTGAGCTCTGCCATACGCCCAAACAATGGTTTACACCCATATACGGGGTATCAGCGTACTCAGGACAAATTGGCCAACAATTTTTGAGGTTCAATTTCTTCTCTTACTCTTGGGAAAATAAAAAATTGGGGGCGAAAAGATCATTTTTGTGAAAAAATATGATTTTTTATTTTTACGGCTCTGCATTATAAACTTCTGTGAAGCAATTGGTGGGTCAAAGTGGTCACCACACATCTAGATAAGTTCCTTAGGGTGTCTACTTTCCAAAATGGTGTCACTTGTGGGGGGTTTCAATGTTTAGGCACATCAGTGGCTCTCCAAACGCAACATGGTGTCCCATCTCAATTCCTGTCAATTTTGCATTTAAAAGTCAAATGGCGCTCCTTCCCTTCCGAGCTCTGCCATGCGCCCAAACAGTGGTTTACCCCCACATATGGGGTATCAGCGTACTCAGTACAGATTGTACAACAATGTTTGGCATCCATTTTATCCTGTTACCCTTGGTAAAATAAAACAAATTGGAGCTGAAATAAATTTTGTGTGAAAAAAAGTTAAATATTCATTTTTATTTAAACATTCCAAAAATTCCTGTGAAACCCCTGAAGGGTTAATAAACTTCTTGAATGTGGTTTTGAGCACCTTGAGGGGTGCAGTTTTTAGAATGGTGTCACACTTGGGTATTTTCTATCATATAGACCCCTCAAAATGACATCAAATGAGATGTGGTCCCTAAAAAAAAATGGTGTTGTAAAAATGAGAAATTGCTGGTCAACTTTGAACCCTTATAACTCCCTAACAAAAAAAAATTTTGGTTCCAAAATTGTGCTGATGTAAAGGAGACATGTGGGAAATGTTACTTATTAAGTATTTTGCGTGACATATCTCTGTGATTTAAGGGCATAAAAATTTAAAGTTGGAAAATTGCGAAATTTTCAAAATTTTCGCCAAATTTCCGTTTTTTTCACAAATAAACGCAAGTTATATCGAATAAATGTTACTACTAAAATGAAGTACAATATGTCACGAGAAAACAATGTCAGAATCGCCAAGATCCGTTGAAGCGTTCCAGAGTTATAACCTCATAAAGGGACAGTGGTCAGAATTGTAAAAATTGGCCCGGTCATTAACGTGCAAACCACCCTCGGGGCTTAAGGGGTTAATGCAATCCGCAATTTTTGTGCACATGTTGCGTTTTTTCCACGAAAAAAAAACAAAAACGCATTGCAGTAAAAATTGCAGCATGTTCATTAATTTTGTGAATTTTTCTCAGATTTCCCTCTATATAATGCATTGGGAAGTTCCGGAAAAAAACTCGAAAAATCCGCACAAAGAACGTGAAAAAAATGCATGCGGATTTCCTGCAGAAAAAGTCCGGTTTTGTTCAGGAAATTTCTGCAAAAAATCCTGACGTGTGCAATTATTTTGAGATGCAGATTTTTGTTTTTGGTTGTACTTCTTATAACGGAGATGAGCTGTGCTCCGACAACCACCACCACTGCAACAATGCATCTGGAGGACAGATGGCCCGGTGCCTCACAGCACCCATGCTACAAGACTGAGGCTATGTGCACACGTTGCTGATTAGCCTCTGGAATTTTTTGTGCGGATTCTGCATCTCTTGGCAGAAAACGCAGGTGCAGATTTGTCGCGTTTTTTTTGTGCGGATTTTGTGCTGATTTCTTGCGTTTTTTACCCCTGCGGATTTCTATAATGGAATGGGTACAAAAACGCATCAGATCCGCAAAAAAGAAGTGACATGCTACTTCTTTTAATCCGCAGGGTTTCCGCACGGAATTTTCCGCACCATTAGCACACCATTTTTTTTTCTCATTGATTTACATTGTACTGTAAATCACTTGCGGATCTGCAGCGTTTCTGCACGGTAAAAAACGCTGCAGATCCTGCAGGAAATACCCAACGTGTGCACATAGCCTAAATCCGCACAAAAAGCGCAACAAATCCGCACCTACGTTTTCTGCCAAGAGATGCAGAATCCGCACAAAAAATTCCAGAGGCTAACCCGCAGCGTGTGCACATAGCCTGAGTCCTCATGACTCCAGACTGGGGCGCCCCACAAGAACAAAGCCACAACACTGGCCGCCACAGAGCACCAACACCAAATAAAGGGAGCATTAAAACTCGCCTTCCTCAAGCTCTCCGATGAGAGCAGAAATGGGCTAGACCCCTTACTTTGCAGTCTCCTGCTGACTAAAATCACCTGTGCCACATAGGAGAAGTGCACGTCCAAAGAAAAAAAAAAAAGGACAGATCATGCAATATGCTGATAAAAAAGGATGGACAGCACCTCCAAAAATCATACAATGATCTAATGCCGCTAGGCAAAAACATATGTATAACTGAACATGAGGTTCTTAGTTATGTAACATAATATTTAGCAGTTTCTATCATTTCTGTAAGTAGGTCAAGCTATATATGGCATAATTGGTGAAGATTTATCTCTAGCATAGATCACTGGAAAAATAATGGCTCACAGTGGTCACCAACCTGATCGACTACAAAGCGTTTTTACAGTGTCTCCCTCATTTTTCTCTTGCTGAACAATCCGAGAATCACTTTTCCAGCAATCCACAGGTTTTATTAGCAGCTATATGGAAAGCATACTTTTTAGAAGCATTACAAATGTTCTGCTGTCAAAAATGTAATCTGTTAAGCCTCTTTCACATGTCCAGATAATTCTGATACCGGAGAAATCGGTACCGGAGTTATCCGTGTCCGTGTGCTCACGTGGCACATCAGTGTGGCTGCCGTGTGCCGACTGAGGACCACACGGACCGTGCAGGAGACAGTGCTACAGTTAAGCGCTGTCCCTTGCTTTTGGTGCTGAAGCTGGCATTCATTCCTTCTCCCCAGCAGCGTTCGCTGGAGAGAAGGAATGAAAAATCTAGGTTTTTTTCTTTTTGTGTTTAAAAATAAAGTTTTTGTGTCCCCTCCCGCCTCCCATCCCCTGTGCGCCCGCCCGCTTGCCGAGAAATACTCACCCAGCTCCTGCGATGTATGCTCTGTGTCAGCAACAGGTCCTGTGTTAGCGGTCACGTGGTACCGCTCATTACAGTGATGAATATGCGCATATTCATCACTGTAATGAACGGTACCATGTGACCTCTCACACAGGTCCTGCTGCCGGCGCTGGGAGCATACATCGCAGGAGCTGGGTGAGTATTTCTCGGCAAGCGGGCGGGCGCACAGGGGATGGGAGGCGGGAGGGGACCCACAAACTTTATTTTTAACATAAAAAGAAAAAACCTTGATTTTTCATTCCTTCTCTCCAGCGAACGCTGCTGGGGAGAAGGAATGAATGCCGGCATCAGCACCACATGCAGGGGGGACAGCACTTACTGTAGCGCTGTCTCTCCTGTGGGCGATACTTGCACACGAAGGAGAGTGCACACTGTTCTCCGTGTGCACGTGTGCGGGACGTATTGCGGTACGTGCTGTCGGAGAAAAGCGGACATGTCTCCGTGTTTTGCACACGGACACACGGTCCGTGAAAACATGGAGACATGTGCATAAATCCATTTATATGAATGGGTCTACGTGTGTCAGTGTCTCCGGTGCGTGAGAAAACTGTCAGTACACATACCGGAGACACTGACGTGTGAAAGAGTCCTTAAACAGCATTCCCTTTAACACTTCTGTAACCTGCTGGGTAAGAATAAAACCTGATAATCTGTGAATTGAATTCTTGCGTTTTAGGACATATAAAAATTACCGGTGTGTTATCACAGTGACTGGCTGTGGAAATTAGTGTACCTAAGCAGAAAGCTTTGTTTTTATATCTTTTTTTTATGGCTGATGGCTTGGTCTGGGGAGAGATTGTGCTGTGCTCACAGTCACCCCACCATAGCAGGATGGATGCAGCTGACCAAGCTTCCATCTGTCTCTGTCACTCTCCAATGGGGGATAGCGACTCTCTGCACTGACTTGGATTGGTGACAAAGCAGTAACCACATGGGCAACATCTCTAACAATTTCAGGGTATAAAGGTATTGCCTCGTGCACAGTCAGTTTTGATGGACAATTGAACTCTTCTACTTCTTTGAGAGCAAGTGAAAAATTTTGCTGAAATATGGTCAATCTGTTTCCTATGAGAGTAGAATCTTTTTCTGTGCAGCAATGCTTTGCCTGCTCCCAGTCGTCCAAATACTTGTCGAAATGAAACTCCTCATCTGATGAGGATGAAGGAACGTCAGCAGCAGCACTGGCAGGACCCGAGTCCTCTTGCTCTTGGCCGTTCTGTAGCCCACTCATCCTAACTGCTTCCTCAATCAAAGCTTCTTTTCCTGTAGTAAGCTGTTGATTATCCAGCAATATACGATGACTTGAGTCCACATAAACAGCTGCCAGAAGAATTTTATTTTCTAATAGCAGTGTATCTCTCCATTTCATTGAAGCAGCAATGCCATCTGCGATTAAACCTCCTCTTTGGGACAGGCAAACAACAAGTTCTTCCACTCCTTTATAAAAATGCCAGGAGTTAAATCCTCAGCTTGTAACTTTTTAGTCACTGTAAATGGGTGATGAAGCAATTCCTTCAATTCAGCCACCTGTGTCCATTGACCTTCATGTAGTGTTACTTGAGGGTTGGCCATATCTATAAGGCCGGTTTCACACGTCAGTGGCTCCGGTACGTGAGGTGACAGTTTCCTCACGTACTGGAGACACTGACTCACGTAGACACATTGAAATCAATGTGTCTCTGCACATGTCAGCGTGTTTTCACGGACCGTGTGTCCGTGTGCAAAGCACGGAGACATGTCAGTGTTCGTGGGAGCGCACGGATTACATGGACCCATTAAAGTCAATGGGTCCGTGTAAAACACGTACCGCACACGGACGCTGTCCGTGTGCAGTCCGTGTGCCATGCAGGAGACAGCGCTACAGTAAGGGGTGGAGCTGCATATTCATCACTGTAATGGGCGGCACCATGTGACCGCTCATACAGGAAAAGGTGCGGCGCGGAGAGGACGCTGCAAGGAAGCCGGGTGAGGCGCGCACAGGGGGTGGGAGGGGGGTGGGGACAGGGATCTTTATTTTAAACACGAGAAAAAAAAAGGATTTTTCATATCTTCTCTCCAGCGAACGCTGCTGGGGAGAAGATATGAATGGCGGCTTCAGCACCAGATGCAGGGGACAGCGCTTATCTCTAGCGCTGTCTCCTGCACGCGCTGTGTGGTACCCAGTCGGCATCAATTTTAGGGGTTCTGGCAGCAATAGCCAATTTCCTCACTTTGCTAATCAGAGTTCCAGGATGTCCCTCTTGCAGACTATCTCTTATTGCCAGCTACAGCGTGTGCACAACACAGCGCCTGTGATGAATAGGAAAGAGGTGTGAAGCAGCTTCAACAAGATCATCTAATTGTAAAGAATCATTTTGCTGTTCTTCTGTAGTAATATCTGTTTGTTCCTCCGTTATGGGAACAGGACTGTGGCCTTCCATCTCAAACATACTGCATGTGAAATGTTCTTCTAGCTGCTGTTCACCTTCATTATTCTCATTCATCAGTTTAATTGTACTTATTATGTTTGAAGCATGATCAGTTACAATAGCAAGAACCTGTACTTTTTTGAGTTCATAATCTTGCAGAATTTTTTCCACTAAGGTTTGGAGAAACTAGCTGCTGTGATGAGCTTTAGTATCTTTTACTGCCAGTGTTTTTGTGACAATTTTTTTGGGGGGTTTAAAGTGCTCACCACACATCTAGATAAGTTCCTTAAGGGGTCTAGTTTCCAAAATGGTGTCACTTGTGGGGGGGTTTCTACTGTTTAGGCACATCAGGGGCTCTCCAAACGCAACATGGTGTCCGATCTCAATTCCAGCCAATTCTACATTGAAAAAGTAAAACGGCACTCCTTTTCCAAGCTCTGCGGTGCGCCCAAACAGTGGTTTACCCCCACATATGGGGTATCGATGTACTCGGAAGAAATTGCACAACAACCTTTGTGGTCTAATTTCTTCTGTTACCCTTGTGAAAATAAAAATTTGGGGGCAAAAAGATCATTTTTGTAGAAAAAATGCGTTTTTTATTTTCACGGCTCTACGTTATAAACTTCCGTGAAGCACCTGGGGGTTTAAAGTGCTCAACACACATCTAGATATGTTCCTTAAGGGGTCTAGTTTCCAAAATGGTGTCACTTGTCGGGGGTTTCCACTGTTTAGGCACATCAGGGGCTCTTCAAACGCGACATGGCATCCGATCTCAATTCCAGCCAATTCTACATTGAAAAAGTAAAATGGCACTCCTTCTCTTCCAAGCTCTGTGGTGTGCCCAAACAGTGGTTTACCCTCACATATGGGGTATCGGCGTATTCAGGAGAAATTGCACAACAAAATTTATGGTTAAACTTCTGTTTTTACACTTGTAAAAATTAAAAAAAATGGTTCTGAATTAAAATGTTTGCAAAAAAAAGTTAAATGTTCATTTTTTCCTTCCACATTGTTTCAGTTCCTGTGAAGCACGTAAAGGGTTAATAAACTTCTTGAATGTGGTTTTGAGCACCTTAAGGGGTGCAGTTTTTAGAATGATGTCACACTTGGTTATTTTCTATCATACAGACCTCTCAAAATGACTTCAAATGGGATGTGGTCCCTAAAAAAAAAATGGTGTTGTAAAAATGAGACATCGCTGGTCAACGTTTAACCCTTATAACTCCCTAAAAAAAAAAATTTTGTTTCCAAAATTGTGCTGGTGTAAAGTAGACATGTGGGAAATGATATTTATTAACTATTTTTGTGACACATCTCTCTGATTTAAGGGCATAAAAATACAAAGTTTGAAAATTGCAAAATTTTAAAAAATTTTCGCCATATTTCCGTTTTTTCATAAATAATCGCAATTAATATTGAAGAAATGTTACCACTAACATGACGTACAATATGTCACGAAAAAACAATCTCGGAATCAGCGGGATCCGTTAAAGCGTTCCAGAGTTATAACCTCATAAAACGACAGTGGTCAGAATTGTAAAAATTGGCTCGGTCATTAAGTACCAAATTGGCTCTGTCACTAAGGGGTTAATCCTGCTTTCCTGTTCACTCATGAAATTCTGAGATGAATGTAGGCTTTCCTTCCCTGTGTGTTTATTTTACCCTTATCTGTAGAGGAGGAGCTTCACTACTTATCATGAACATAAACTGCAGCACAGATTCATCTCAGCTAATAGTTTAGACCTAAAGGTACTTTCACACTGAGCAACTTTAGAACGATAACGATAGCGATCCGTGACGTTGCAGCGTCCTGGATAGCGATATCGTTGTGTTTGACACGCAGCAGCGATCAGGATCCTGCTGTGACATCGCTGGTCGGAGCTAGAAGGCCAGAACTTTATTTCGTCGCTGGATCACCAGCTGACATCGCTGAATCGGCATGTGTGACGCCGATCCAGCGATGTGCTCACTTGTAACCAGGGTAAACATCGGGTTACTAAGCGCAGGGCCGCGCTTAGTAACCCGATATTTACCCTGGTTACCATTGTAAATGTAAAAAAAAAAACACTACATACTTACATTCCGGTGTCTGTCGCATCCCCCGGCGTCAGCTTCCCTGCACTGTGTCAGCGCCGGCCGGCCGTAAAGCAGAGCACAGCGGTGACGTCACCGCTCTGCTTTACGGACAGCGCTTACACAGTGCAGGGAAGCTGACGCTAGGGGACGCGACAGACACTGGAATGTAAGTATGTAGTGTTTTTTTTTTTTTTTTTACATTTACAATGGTAACCAGGGAAAACATTGGGTTACTAAGCGCGGCCCTGCGCTTAGTAACCCGATATTTACCCTGGTTACCCGGGGACTTCGGCATCGTTGGTCGCTGGAGAGCTGTCTGTGTGACAGCTCTCCAGCGACCACACAACATCTAAACAGCGACGCTGCAGCGATCGGCATCGTTGTCTATATCGCTGCAGCGTCGCTTAATGTGACGGTACCTTTGGATCAGGAATAGGACAGACATTTATAGGACATTTCATAACTTTCTCAAATTCTTATGAAAAAAATATTCCCCACAAACTGCATTGAGCTACTGTACCTAATTTATTATATATTTTCGGAGTCGGTCCATTTTATACCGACTCCAGCCCCGACTCCACCACAATGGGCTCCTACTCCACGACTCCTTCTCCACAGCCCTGGTTGTGGCCATAGGATCTGTGTACTTTATGTCCCCTCAATTTGCATACTGAGCATTTAGTCAGATATTGATTTGATGGCACTCTACTGAATGCTGCCTGAACTCAGTCAGTGACGCTGACCTCCACATGGACATTACTGGAGCACAACTCTGCTCAGTGTCAATGTCTGCTCTCATCGCTGGCCCCTGTTTGCACTATAGTACTGAACAGTGTCTGCAGACAGGAGCCTGCGATGAGAGTGCACCCTGACTGCAGGAGCGTAGACATATGCCACTCATACAATGTCAGTGTGCATTCTCATCGCCAACTCCTGTCTGCTGCAACCAGGCAGTACTGTACTGTAAACGGGCCAGTGATGAGAGTGCACACTGACACGGAACATGGCTGCTCTCCTGCAGTGTCACTGAGGGGAACAGAGATACAGATTGAGTTCAATCAAGACTGAGGAAGTGTAAGGGTACCGTCTCACAGTGGCACTTTGGTCGCTATGACAGCACGATCCGTGACGTTCCAGCGATATCCTTACCATCTCGCTGTGTCTGACACGCTCCTGCGATCAGGGACCCCGCTGAGAATCGTACGTCGTAGCAGATCGTTTGAAACTTTCTTTCGTCGTCTAGTGTCCCGCTGTGGCGGCATGATCGCATCGTGTAACAAAGGTGTGCACGATATTGTATACGATGTGCGCATAGTAACCAACAGCTTCTACATTGCAAACACGTCATGAAATTATCGCTCCAGCATCGTGCATTGCGAAGTGTGACCGCAGTCTACGACGCTGGAGCGATAATGGAGCGATGCTGGAGCGTCACGGATCGTGCCGTCGTAGCGACCAAAGTGCCACTGTGAGACAGTACCTTAAAGTATACTGAGCCCTTGGCCACACCAGGGTCCCCAAAGCCCCCTAATTTTTATGCGATTATTTTTTTTTCTAGCAACTAAAGCTCTAAAATGTAGGCAACAAATATAATTTATTTTATAGGGGCTAAGTCTTCTAAATACCTGCATAAGTGGGTATATTAGGGGTTGGAGGTAACAAGACTCCCTTTAATGTCAATTTGGGGCCTGAAAGTTTATCCTTATTAGAGCACTATATGTAAAGGAATTCCCTAATTATAATTATTCCAACTATGGATATGTTATAAATGTTCATTGAAGACTTTTTCCTTTAGGCTGTGTGCACACGTTGCGGTTTTTTTTTGCGTTTTTTTTCGTGGTTTTTCCCGATAAAAACGCTATTAAACCGCAAAAAAACCGCATACAATAAGCATCCCATCATTTAGAATGAATTCCGCATGTTTTGTGCACATGATGCGTTTTTTTTCAGCGAAAAAAACGCATCACGGCAAAAAACGCAGCATGTTCATTAATTTTCCGGTTTTTTTTGCGGATTTCCCACTCCAAAATGCATTGGGAAGTGTCCGGAAAAAACCGCGTCAAAACCGCGGCAAAAACGCATGCAGTTTTCTTGCGGATTTCTTGCAGAAAATGTCCGGAATTCTCAGGAATTTTCTGCGAGAAATCCTGAACGTGTGCACATAGCCTTAAGGACTAATTTCTTAGAGAGCTCCCTTCCTCTAACACGCTGTGTTCAGTGGCCACATTTATTTAAATGTTATTAGAGGAAAGTTGCTAATCACTTTGCGTAAACATTACACCGAATACATTCTGTTGTGCCCCTCTCTCGTCTTAGATGTGAAGCATAGGATTATGTTAAAGTGAAGCTACGCTTCCTGATTTTCTCTGCTTGACTTGTATACAAGAGAAAATGTGCGCACTGTTGGAGGAAGTGTGAGACACCGCAGAGGAAGCCTCCATGCAATCTGGTTCCTAGCACTTCCATAACTTATAGTGGTTGAAATGTCATTTTTCTTTTGAGGCAACAAGCATTGCAAGAATGTATGGCTATACCTAACACCATCTTTTATTTCTCCTCTGAACACCTTGCTGTAAATGTTCTCTACAATGTTCTACAACGCAGAAAAATAGGATTCCTGTTGGGTCTAACATTCTCCGTTCAGGATTAGTGACATCAACAAGTCTAGGTGTTGTTGCAATTGTGTTTATGGATGCATGTACGAATGTGTTTATTATGCCTAAAGGGAACCTGTCACCCCCAAAATCGAAGGTGCGCTAAGCTCACAGGCATCAGGGGCTTATCTACAGCATTCTGTAATGCTGTAGATAAGCCCCCGATGTATCCTGAAAGATGAGAAATAGAGGTTATATTATACTCACCTAGGGGCGTTCCTCTGCTGTCCGGGTCCGATGGGCGTTGCGGTCCTGTCCGGGGCCTTCCATCTTCTTACGATGACGTCCTCTAATTGTAGTCACGCCGTGGCTGCGGTGCAGGCGTACTTTGTCTGCCCTGTTGAGGGCAGAGCAAAGTACTGCAGTGTGCAGGCGCCAGGAAAGGTTAGAGAGGCGATGATAACTATGCCATCATAGTCCATTGCGCTGTGAAGACGTGTGTGTGTGTGATACATATGTGTGTGTGATACATATGTGTGTGTGATACATATGTGTGTGTGATACATATGTGTGTGTAATACGTGTGTGTGATACCTGTGTGTGTGATACGTGTGTGTGTGTGTGTGAAACGTGTGTGTGTGTGTAATACGTGTGTGATACATATGTGTGTGTGTGATACATATGTATGTGAGTGTGATACATATTATGTATATGTGTGTGCATGTGTATTTATAGTGTGTGTGTAAAAAAATTTTTTTGTGAACAATTTTCCACCTTCATAGCCAAATATATAGCAGATTTCAATGTGTATTTTCCATAAACATTTCCAGTATATTCTTCTCTTCCAAGCTGCAGAGATATTATGCCAAATGCAGCATTTAATCAGATCAATTTCAATATTTGTTGTTTGAATGTTTTTTAAATGTTGTAATGTTTTTATAGCACATTGGCTTGAAAGGGTTTGTCTCAACATTGCTTTTCTGGAGCGCCCTGCTCCCTAGCCTCTCGGCTTCCTGCTTGCCGCAGGGCAATGCCCTCCTTATTGATAGTTTGGACCACTGAAATCATTGCGCTGGTGGCCCAAACTGTGTGCTGTCTGATGCTGCATGAGAAAATGAAGGGGTCGGGGGAGACAAGCGCACATAGGGTGATAATGAAAGGTACGGATGATATGGGAGTTATGGTTCTCACCTGAAAGAGTTGTGATTGTCACAACTCCAATAATTGCCCTTGTATATTACAGCTGCTGCAGTCACTTGGCACATGAAGGTAAACCCTCTTTGCATATTGATTAATAGAAAAAGGAGATGTGACGTTTCAGAGTAGACCTCACTGCTCAATGAAGGAAGCCGATCCAGAGGGAAATTTAGTCGTTTTTATTTTTACGCGTTTCGTGCTCTCACCAAGCTCTTTTCAAACACAAACTATATAACACAATGAGTATGACAGGGAAAGGGGGTATGATGCTGCCAGCAGAGACAGCTATGGTTCTAAGGCATCTGAGGAGAGCCGGAACACTGAGGCTGCTTGGATCCATGGCTATAGGAAAGAGCTGCGAAAGTGCTGCACTCTTTGCCCAGGAGAAGGTGAGAAGTTTTAGTAAGAACAGTGAAAAGTTGCGTGTTTACAAACGCTTTGCAATTTTACCCATTAAGATTCTTGACCTCATGCATACAAGTGTATTAAAGCTCTGAAAAATTTGGAGCCTTTACATAACATTCACAGACTCCTGGGGGACCTACTGTGCTTGTCTAAAGGTTTGAATTTGGTGCTGATTTTTTTTTTTGTGGCATTCAGTATAAATTATATAGAAAATTGTGGCAGGCTCCATTGATGCTGTATTATGGAGGAAACCATCTGAGGAAGCATTCTTCTTACGGAGAATCAATGATTATTATGGCATAAAATCTCCCCCCAGGAGTGGTACAAATAGTGGTCTCGGATCCGTAGTTTGAAGCTGCAGCGATCCCCTAACTCTGCATGCACAGCTTTCTTGTGTAAGGCTGGGTAGGACAGTAGTGAGCAGTATTTTCTCGTCAGCATCTCATCTTCTGCTACCGAAAGCTTAAAACGTAGCGGTTGTTTTCATTTCTTTTCATAAGCTAATATCACACATGAGACTATGAACCTTTTGTAATATATCTTATTAGGTAAATGCACTTCTTTGCCAGGGCTGATTATTCATTCTCCGTTCACGGGTAGATCTGTCTTCAGTGCATAAAGAGTTTCCCATTTCTGACAGTTATAACGCTGCATGGACCTTGCACAGAATGCCGGTGCCCGCCTCTGCGCTCCTCTGACACCTCCCACTGCCCTCCATAGAATCTTAGAAGCACCAACTGCCTTCCCCAGCCCAGTCCTCTCTGAATACAGACTGTACAGCGTTTACTCCAGAACGGAGAATGAATGATCAGTCCAGGAAGAGAGAAGCAGATTTTCCTGATGAGATATGTTACCCAGTTGCCTATTTTCATGTGTATTATTAATTTATGGGGAAACAAAAGATCAAAACAACGGTTACTGTTTATTAAATTAGGTTCTTGCCTATGAGTGGTCACAGACTAGTGACCCACCAGGATTAATGTGGCTATTTGATTTGCATTGCTCTGTGGTATATGTTGGTTCTGTGATACAAAAATGAATGGCATGCTGGCAATTTATTTTCTTCTGAAGGAAGCCTTTGACTTTGAGCGTGACTGTTCACATTTGGCCTTCTCATTGTCTGTTGCCTCTATTCTGCTACTTGCAGAGGCTGCACAGCACAGTTCAGTAATTCTGTGCACTCTCTCTTCCTCATTTTTTCCCCTTCTCTGCTCTTCTGCTTGTTCCCTTAGAGAATTGACCAAGCAGATTCTAGCAGCAGCGAGCATGCTACTTAGGCAGCTGCCCATGAGGGAGAGGGAATGTTTTGGACGCCAGATCAGATTCTCATTAGGCATTTCCAGTGAGCTGTGTAACACATAGTGTGCAAAACCGTAGTTAGGGCTCTGGCGGGGAGAGGAATAAAGAGATGCTAGCAGCAGGAGGAGGCTGGGAGAGAACAGGCATTGCTGCTTCTGAAATAAACAAACAAAACCCATTTCCAGACACTGGTTATGGGAGCGGAATAGAAGAGCCATGCATGTGTACTGTGGGGTGTATGCAGCTGACATTTGGAGAATACAAAGGAAATATATGTGATAACAATTTAATATTTTTTTCTATTTTATGGTGTATTTGCATAAGACTATAAGACAAAAGCCAGCACTATCCAGTGATCTGTATGACTGTGCATGCGTGTGGTACCATATGTATTCAGTGTTTTCATCCTGTGCCCATATGGACGCGATACTGAACATAGAAAATGGGTTTCTTTCAAGCTCTGATGTATCTGTCATTCAGGGCTGAAAAGTGTACTCGCACAGTAGATTTTTCATTATCCATAGCATCCATGCAGCATGTCACATTTTTTGATTTATTTTTTTTAAAGGGAACCTGTCACCCCCAAAATCGAAGCCCACCAGCATCAGGGGCTTATCTACAGCAATCTCGAATGCTGTAGATAAGTGCCCCCCCCCCCCCCCCCCCCGATGTATCCTGATAGATGAGAAAAAGAGGTTAGATTATACTTACCCAGGGACGGTCCTGGTACGATGGGTGCCGCGGTCCAGTCCGGGGCCTCCCATCTTCATAGGATGACATCCTCTTCTTGTCTTCACGCTGCGGCTCCGGCGCAGGTGTACTTTTTCTGCCCTGTTGAGGGCAGAGCAAAGTACTGCAGTGCGCAGGTGCCAGACCTCTCTGACCTTTCCCATTGCCTGCGCACTGCAGTACTTTGCTCTGCCCTCAACAGGTCAGAGAAAGTACGCCTGTGCCGGAGCCGCAGCATGAAGACAAGAAGAGGACATCATCATTATTATTATTAATATTATACATTTTTATAGCACCATTTATTCCATGGCGCTTTACATGTGAACGGGGCAAATATAGACAAGTACAATAAACAGGAGTAAAACAAGGCATACACAAGTACAGGAGGAGAGAGGACCCTGCCCGCGAGGGCTCACAGTCTACAGGGGATGGGTGAGGATACACTAGGAGAGCGTAGAGCTGGTCATGCGGCGGTTCAGTAGACTGGGGATCACTGCAGGTTGTAGGCTGGTCGGAAGAGGTGGGTCTTCAGGTTCCTTTTGAAGGTTTCTGTGGTAGGCGAGAGTCTGATGTGTTGGGGAAGAGAGTTGCAGAGTGTAGGGGAAGCACAGGAGAAGTCTTGGATGCGGTTGTGGGAGGAAGAGATGAGAGAGAAGTAGAGCAGGAGATCATGAGATGATAGAAGGTTGCGTGTAGGTAGGTAACGGGAGACCATATCACAGATGTATGGGGGAGTCAGGTTGTGAATGGCTTCGTATGTCATTGTTAGTGTTTCGAACTGTAGCCTCTGGGCAATAGGAAGCCAGTGAAGGGCCTGGCAGAGAGGAGAGGCTGGGGAGTAACGGGGAGACAGGTGGATTAGTCGGGCAGCAAAGTGTAGGATGGATTGGAGTGGTGCCAGAGTGCTAGAGCACGGGCGGCACGGTGGCGCAGTGGTTAGCACAGCAGCCTTGCAGCGCTGGAGTCCTGGGTTCAAACCCCACCAAGGACAACATCTGCAAAGAGTTTGTATGTTCTCTCGGTGTTTGCGTGGGTTTCCTCCGGGCACTCCGGTTTCCTCCCACATTCGAAAGACATACTGACAGGGAATTTAGATTGTGAGCCCCATCAGGGACAGTGATGATAATGTGTGCAAAATGTAAAGCGCTGCAGAATATGTTAGCGCTATATAAAAATAAAGATTATTATTATTATAGAGGGGAGGCCAGAGAGTAGGAGGTTGCAGTAGTCGAAGCGGGAGATAAGGGCATGTGCTATTGTTTTTGTGGTTTCATGGTCAAGGACTGCACGGATCCAGGAAATGTTTTTGAGTTGGAATCGGCAAGAGGAGGCAAGGGCTTGGATATGTGTCTTGAACCAGAGGGTAGAGTCAAGGATCACCCTGAGGCACCGAGCGTGCTGGACCGGGGAAAGTGAGCAGCCTTTGACATTGATGGATAGGTCGGGTGGAGGGGTAGAGTGAGGTGGGGGAAAGATGATGAATTCTGTTTTGGCCATGTTCATTTTTAGAAAACGAGCAGAAAAGGATGAAATAGCAGACAGACATTGTGGGATTTCGGCCAGTAAGGAAGTGATAAGATGGGACGTCCCGGACCGCGATGCCCATAGGACTGGACCGCATCGGGACCGCCCCTGAGTGAGTATAATCTAACCTCTTTTTCTCATCTTTCAGGATACATCGGGGGGCTTATCTACAGCATTACAGATTGCTGTAGATAAGCCCCAGATGGCGGTGGGCTTAGCTCATTGTCGATTTTGGGGGTGACAGGTTCCCTTTAAATGTGGCGGCATATGTACTATAAATAATAATCTTTATTTTTATATAGCGCTAACATATCCCCAGAGCTTTACAGTTTGCACAAATCATCATCACTGTCCCCGATGGGGCTCACAATCTAAATTCCCTCTCAGTATGTCTTTGGAATGTGGGAGGAAACCAGAGAACCTAGAGGAAACCCACGCAAACACGGAGAGAACATATGTACTGCGTGTAGATAGAAAATTGGGAGTGCACAGAAAGATCACAAAGCGCCATACCATATGGCATGGGCCTGGTTCAAGTCTGCCGTCCTGTCGTGTGTAGGACCTTTTATTTGTTTTCTCAAAATATATGGATTAAAAGGAACAGCAAAGGCTCTCTGTAGATGCTACAGGTGAGAAAAATCGTATATATATTTTTTAAACTATCTAGAAAAGAGAAAAAAAACAATTTACAGAGTGCACATAATGAGAATTTAGGGGCAGATTATTATTATAGTCCTAGAATTACTACTGCAACATATGGCTATTGTGGTTATTGTATCCAAATTACCAGGGAATAACCAGACATTTATTGTTACAATGGGGCTGAATCACAGAAATAGTGTGGCTATCTAATGAAAAGTTTATAAGGTGACTCTGGGACTGAAAAGTAGCTTTTCACAAGTATTCTACCTGGTCCCCTCTGCTTTCCTCCTAGGCTCAGATCTGTTCTCCTGCTTCCAAGATGTCAGCCCAGTGGTATGGGGCCTGCAGTGGTAAGTGTACACCATGCCTCCCTGTGCTGTGCGATAGGCATGGCAGGGGAGGCATTGGAAGGGGTATGTGTACACCATCCGTAACCGCTGCATACTTCAGCAGCATCCAGATGTTACAGCATATTGGATGGGATTTCAAGAATTCCATGCCCACTATGCGTCCAGAGTCACCTGCGGATCACATGTGGAGAATGACATGTGGCGCGTCTCTCCAGACTGCAGCACATCTATTTATCTTGACACGAGACACGAGACTCCGCAATATAAATATTACCAGTACGATGTATTGGGTGTTGTGAATTCCGCTCTTGGGCTCCCTCCGGTGGTTGTAAGTGGCACTTTTGTGAGTTCTGCTCTTGGGCTCCCTCTTGTGGTTTCAAGTGGTATGGCTGCTCCTTGGAGTTAGCTGTCTTCAGCTGCCTCCACTTATCGTCTCTTCTGCTCGGCTATTTAGGCCTGGCTGTTCCTTCAGCCAGTGCCACTTGCAAATGGTTCCTGGTTGGATTCACATCTCTTTGGATTTCCCTGTTATCCTGACCAGTTCTGCAAAGCTAAGTTTTTGCTTGCGCTTTTCTGTTCACAGATTGTGGACTTATCCGTTCAGTGCTTTCTATGTTTGTACAGCGTTATCAGTATGAATTAATTCTGTCTTGCTGGAAGCTCTGGGAAGCAGATTTATCCTCCACACCTTTAGACAGGTGTGGAGATTTTTTTTGTAAACTCTGCGTGGATTTTTGTAGTGTTTTATACTGACCGCACAGTATTCCATCCTGTCCTATCTATCAAGCTAGACTGGCCTCCTGTGCTCATCCTGGTTTCATTCTGTGTATGTCTTTTTCCTCTCCACTCAGTCATTATTTGTGGGGGGCTAATCTATCCTTTGAGGATTTTCTCTGAGGCAAGAGAGTTTTCCTGCTTCTGTCTTTAGGGGTAGTTAGCTCTTAGGCTGTGACGAGATGCCTAGGGAGAGTTAGGAGCATTCCACGGCTACTTCTAGTGTTGTGTTGAGCTTAGGGACTGCGGTCAGTACAGTTACCACTTCCTTCAGAGCTCGTTCCATGTTGCTCCTAGACCACCGCATCATAACAATTGGGTGCGGTGAATCCGCACAGTTCAGTGAACACATGCAAAATCACCTGCATTCAATAGATGGCAGCGCATTGGACGAGCGCATATGTGCTGCGTCCAAAGCGCTACCAATTCCTGATCAAGTGCACATACCCTAACGCATCTTGAAAGCAGGAGGAAAGGAGAACCAATCTGAGCAGAGGAGGCAAATGGACGGCACTAGGTAGGGTGACAGTATATGTGAAATGTATAGACTCTTTTCAGTCAAGTGGTTAAGGGTCACTTTAATATATAGGCTATTCTTTCTGTTCCCCCTTATGCCAGCCTAAAAGCAGAAATACGCCATTTAAATTCTGGAAAAAAAAGGGGTTGTTAAAAATCCTCAAAGTCCTGGTCCTTCTTCTTTTCTAGTAAATATTCTATTGTTTTCTTCATGAAGCATCAATTGTGGAGCATCTTTTCCTGAAGTTCTGTGTTATTCCATTGCTTTGTAATTCCTTCTAGAAATGGTTGAATACTTTAGCATGGCTGTGTAGACAAACTTTTACACTAATTAGTCAGGGCTGACTGTATCAAACTATGTAGAGACGCACCGCTTTGACAAGAGAAATGGTCAAAAGAGTGTCAAATTATTTAGGATTAATTACAGAGGTACTGCACAGTGCATTTCTAAGAAATGATTCTCCTGAGTTATTTTGTGGGGAATACAAGTCACAAAGAAAGAATGATGATATTTGCCTCATTAATAGGCTGTTTGCTGGCTAGAAGTGTATTCCCTGCTTACAGTTTAGTCCTTGCCTCTACCTGAAAAGATGTAGTGCTTGGTAGAGCATCAGCGAGGGTTTCCATGGCCTGTAACTGGCCATTTACTGTTGACCAGTTTTCTTCCAACCTGTTGGCAAAGAGCGTGGAGAAAGCCCAGAGAAACATGATCTCATCAGACAGGCTTGGATTTTATACAGCAGAAATTGAAATCCAGTGGGCCATACATCGGTGGAAGCACAATAATATTCCCCAGTTCCAGATTTCATTTTAGGTAGCGCTCTGTTACAAAGCTTACCCACCGAAAGCAAGGGAATCTCAAGTGCATCCCACATAAGCGTTTGGAAGTGTGCGGGGGTTATTTCCATGGCTGTGAATCATAAGCTCAGGGGTGAGAACAGGAAGGAAGGAAGAGCTCTGAAGACAGTGGAAGTGGGATTGAAATGGCTCTCCCCCAAGGGAAGGTGGGGAAATGTAGAGGGGGAGGAGAGCTGTGTGGAAGAATAGGTCTTTGATTCGCATCAGCTGCTTTCTTAAAGGGAGAATATATTTTGCCAGGAGCGTTGGAACTGAGATGCATACATAATCTATAGTGTAAGGGAGTGTTTCACCGTCCCCTCCATGTGGGAGACACCGCATTCATCTTGGCTCTATAGAATACATTGACAGTCCTAATACAATGTTCTTAATGTGTTTACCAACAGCCTGAATATATTTTCCCAAGTAGGAATATTGCTAAGAAGATGTAAAGTGAAAAACTCCACATCCAAACAATTATTGGGAAACTGAGAGGAGTGTAAGGCTACTTTCACACATCAGGCTTTTTGTTTCAGGCATAATCCGGCAACTTTTGAAAAAAACGGATCCGTTATTTTTTTTTACGCCGGATCCGTTTTTTTTTCATAGAGTTGTATTAGCGCCGGATTGTGCCTAATGGCCAGACGTTTCATCCGTTTTTTGCCAGATCCGTTCAAATAGTTGTTTCTGGCGGATGGAGAAAACGTCCACTGCAACTTTTTTTGTCTGGCAAAAAAAAACGCACACTGACGGAATCGGCAAAAACCACATGAAAGTGAGGTGTGAAATAGTAATCCGGCGTCCGGATCAGGTTTTCACAGCATTTTCCATGCAAATCATAGAGATTTTCTGTTCTGGGGTCTCTCTCTCTCTCTCATCAGTTTTTCGCAATTTATGTCGGATCCGTTTTTTTAAACATTAGCCGGATTTAGCCTGAAACAAAAAGCCTGATGTGCCAAAGCAGCCTTAATCATCAAAGTGATATATTGAGGCAGAAGGGACATTGTCATTTGGGATAGTTCCTAATTATATTGAAATGTGTATTTTGTGTTTTTACACTTATGAAGACTTGAATGACAAATTCATCTCTGCTACATGCCTGTACAAAGAATGGAAGACTGCTGCTAGTATGGCAAAGCACAAGCTGAACCTACACCTGTATATCCAAGCATTTAGGTTTGCACCTAATCTATATCTTAAGGCTACTTTCACACATCAGTTTTTTGCATCAGGCACAATCCGGCGAATGTTGGAAAAAACGGATCCGGCGCAGATTGTGAAAAACTGTTGCGACGGATCCGTTTTTTGGAAGGATCCGACTAGCATATCCAAATAATTGGATAAAAAAATTTGGAGCATGCTCAGTTTAAAAAAACGGAATCCAGCGCCAGAATCCGTCATTTTCCGGATCCAGCACCTTCTGGCTCCCATAGGCTTTCATTCTAGCAAACAGCCAGAGACCAAAACGTTGCTATGGAGGTTTTTTTCCAGAAACCAGAAGCGGCAGGTTTGCCGGATCCGGCGAAAAACTGACGAAACGCAATGTCATCCGGTACTAATACAAGTCTATGGGGAAAAAAAACGGATCCGGGATTGTTTTTTTTAAAAATTTAGCCGGATTGAGCCTGACAGCGAAAACCTGATGTGTGAAAGTAGCCTTATCCTCTCATTTCCAGCACAGGGGCAAGTATTTAGCCTGGGCCTCATAAACCTGTTGTTAGTGTCGGGCTATGTGCACACGTCAGGATTTCTTGCAGAAATTTCCTGACAAAAAACGGACATTTCTGGCAGAAATCCGCATGCATTTTTTTCGCGTTTTTTGTGTGTTTTTTCCCAATGCATTAAATAGCGGGAAAAACGTGAAAAATCCACAAAATTAATGAACATGCTGCTTTTTTTTTTTTTTTTAACCGCGATGCGTTTTTTTCGCGGAAAAAAACGCATCATGTGCACAAAAGTTGCAGAATGCATTCTAAATGATAGAATGCATATGTATGTGTTTTTAATGCGTTTTATAGCGTTTTTATCGTGAAAAAAAAAAAAAAGGGCGAAAAACCTGAACGTGTGCATATACCCTCAGAAGCATGGGAGAAGGAGAGCTGCCTGGTGGAAAAGTCAATATGTACATTTGATTTTTGGTTAATAGGAATGTTCATCCAGCATAGAGGTTTACCTCACAAAATGGGATAATTCAGGAACACTGACATCCCTCTAGCTCAGGCAAAGGGTAGCAGCTGGTTCCTTACCAACCCTTTTTAACAAAAAGAAAGGGTGAAAAAAAAATTACCGTAACTCTCCCCTGGTAGCTCTTGTGAGCACACTGAGCCTGAGGTCTGCAGCCCTCCCCTGTGACAAAGGCTCATGGCGTGCTCACCAGAAGCATCGCGTGCAGGACCACAGACTACTTGCCAGCGCAGAGGGAGACTGCTGCACTGAGGTGGACCTTGCACTGCGCAGGCTCGCCCATGTTTAATCATTACTGTAGGACCTTGCTCTTAACCCTTGTGTTTGCAGGCTGCAGCTTCTATGGTACAGGTGCAATGACATTATTATTATTATTATTATTATTATTTATTTATATAGCACCATTAATTCCACGGTGCTGTACATGTGAGAAGGGGTTACATACAGGGTTATAGATAGTAGTAATAATAATAATCTTTATTTTTATATAGCGCTAACATATTCCGCAGCGCTTTACAGTTTTGCACACATAATCATCACTGTCCCCGATGGGGCTCACAATCTAGAATCCCTATCAGTATGTCTTTGGAATGTGGGAGGAAACCGGAGTGCCCGGAGGAAACCCACGCAAACACAGAGAGAACATACAAACTCTTTGCAGATGTTGTCCTTGGTGGGGTTTGAACCCAGGACTCCAGCGCTGCAAGGCTGCTGTGCTAACCACTGAGCCACCGTGCTATCGTTAACAGTAAACAAATTTACAATGACAGACTGGTAAAGAGGGGAGAGAGCCCTGTCCTTGCGGACTTACTATGTCGCTGGGCAATATACTATGTCGCTGGGCAATATACTATGTCGCTGGGCAATATACTATGAAGAAAAAGAAGACTGACAGCACTCACTTATTGGGGCGCCCGGTCCACATCCAGGGAACCTTCCTGGATCATCCACATAGTCCAAAAAGAAACAAAAGACCAGCGCTCCATCCGGGTGTAGTATTCCAAAATGCAAACTTTATTGGGCCATGTAGCAGCTGCTACATGGCCCAATAAAGTTTGCATTTTGGAATACTACACCCGGATGGAGCGCTGGTCTTTTGTTTCTTTTTGGGCAATATACTATGTCGCTGGGCAATATACTACGTGGCTGGGCAGTATACTACGTGGCTGGGCAATATACTACGTGGCTGGGCAATATACTACGTGGCTGGGCAATATACATGTGAAGAGAAAACCATTCCCGGTGACTACCTCTTGAAGCTCATCAAGAGAATGGCAAGAGAGTGCACAGCCATCATTAAAGCAAAATGTGGCTACTTTGAAGAACCTAGAATATAATACATATTTTCAGTTTTTTCACACTTTTTTGTTAAGTGCATAATTCCACATGTGTTAATTCATAGTTTTGATGCCTTCAGTATGAATGTACAATTTTCATAGTCATGAAAATACAAAAAAATCTTTAAATGAGAGGGTGTGTCCAAATTTTTGGTCTTTACTGTGTGTGTGTATATGTGTGTGTGTGTGTGTGTGTGTGTGTGTGTGTGTGTGTGTGTATATATATATATATATATATATATATATGTATATATATATCTACTATATAATTGTCTAAGGGTCACTTCCGTCTGTTTGTCTGTCTTTCTGTCTGTCTGTCACAGATATTCATTGGTCGCGGCCTCTGTCTGTCATGGAAATCTAAGTCGCTGATTGGTCGCGGCAAAACAGCCACGACCAATCAGCGACAGGCACAGTCCGGAAGAAAATGGGCGCTCCTTACTCCCCGCAGTCAGTGCCTGGCGCCCGCATACTCCCCTCCAGTCACCGCTCACACAGGGTTAATGCCGGCGGTAATGGACCGCGTTATGCCGCTGTTAACGCACTCCGTAACCGCTGCTATTAACCCTGTGTGTACCCAACTTTTTACTATTGATGCTGCCTATGTGGCATCAATAGTAAAAAAAAAATGTAATGTTAAAAATAATAAAAAAACAAACCTGCTATTCTCACCCTCCGTAGTCCGCCGAGCCGCACGCGCCTGCCGCCATGCATCCTGGGAACGGAAGATGGCGGCAGCCGTGCGTGTATGTTGGAGCTTCGGTGGATCCCAGGGGGTGAGTATAAAACTATTTTTTATTTTAATTATTTTTTTAACAGGGATATGGTGCCCACACTGTTGTATACTACGTGGGTTGTGTTAGATACCGTGTTGCTGCTATATACTACATAGGCAGTGTACTGCGTGGGCTGTGCTATATATTACGTGGCCACTGTTATATACTGCGTGGGCTGTGCTATATATTACGTGGCCACTGTTATATACTGCGTGGGCAGTGTTATATACTACGTGGCTGCTATATACTGCGTGGGCTGTGCTATATATTACGTGGCCAGTGTTATATACTGCGTGGCCACTGTTATATATTGCGTGACCTGTATTAACGCATCGGGTATTCTGCAATACGTATGTATATAGCAGCCACATAGTTTATAGCATATGCCACGTAGTATTTGTCTGCTATATACTACATGGCTCCTATATACTACGTGGCCTGTGCTATATACTATGTGGCTGCTATATACATACATAAATTCATATTCTAGAATACCCGATGCCTTAGAATCGGGCCGCCATCTAGTGTGTGTGTATATGTATATATGTAATATATATATATTACAGTCACGGCCAAAAGAATTGACAGCCCTGCAATTCTGTCAGATAATACTCATTTTCTTCCTGAAAATGATTGCAAACACAAATTATTTGGTATTATTATCTTCATTTAATTTGTCTTAAATGAAAAAACACAAAAAGAGTTGTC
This sequence comes from Ranitomeya imitator, assembly GCF_032444005.1. Taxonomy (NCBI): domain Eukaryota; kingdom Metazoa; phylum Chordata; class Amphibia; order Anura; family Dendrobatidae; genus Ranitomeya; species Ranitomeya imitator. The sequence goes on from NC_091283.1 coordinate 693,910,826, forward strand.
CTAAAGCCAAATTTTATATACCGTATATACTCGAGTATAAGCCGACCCGAGTATAAGCCGACCCCCCTAATTTTGCCACAAAAAACTTGGAAAACTTATTGACTCGAGTATAAGCCTAGGGTGGAAATGCAGCATTTACCGGTGAATTTCAAAAATAAAAATAGATCATTATTTCCCCATAGCTGTGCCATATAGTGCTCTGCACCGTTCATATTGCCCCATATCTGTGCCCCATATATGCTCTGCACCGTTCATTTTTGCCCAATATCTGTGCCCCATACAGTGCTCTGCACCATTCATATTGCCCCATAGATGCTGCACAGATGCCCCATAGATGCTGCACAGATGCCCCATATAGTGCTCTGCAGCGTTCATTGTGCCCCATAGATGCTGCACAGATGCCCCATATAGTGCTCTGCAGCGTTCATTGTGCCCCATAGATGCTGCACAGATGCCCCATATAGTGCTCTGCAGCGTTCATTGTGCCCCATAGATGCTGCACATAAATCTGTGCCATGGCCGCTGCTGCTGCAATAAAAAAAAAAAACACACATACTCACCTCTCTTGATTGCAGCTCCCCGCTCTGACTGATCAGGCAGAGGGCGCCGCGCACACTATATGCGTCATCGCGCCCTCTGACCTGAACAGTCAGAGCGCAGACGCCGGGAAGATGGAGCGGTGCCCGTTAATTACAATATATAGTTCTGGAGATATTGGGTACATTCCGTGCCTGCATGGAAGGTCTGTGACTGTCTACATATGACTGGTCCATAGAGCGCTTTCGCCTATTGTAATCTATTTGTTACTAGACAGTCCTGTCCACTAGGTTTAAATAATTATCCTGCTGTGTATATGATTATATATATATATATACAGTGGGGCAAAAAAGTATTTAGTCAGTCAGCAATAGTGCAAGTTCCACCACTTAAAAAGATGAGAGGCGTCTGTAATTTACATCATAGGTAGACCTCAACTATGGGAGACAAACTGAGAAAAAAAAATCCAGGAAATCACATTGTCTGTTTTTTTAACAATTTATTTGCATATTATGGTGGAAAATAAGTATTTGGTCAGAAACAAAATTTCATCTCAATACGTTGTAATATATCCTTTGTTGGCAATGACAGAGGTCAAACGTTTTCTGTAAGTCTTCACAAGGTTGCCACACACTGTTGTTGGTATGTTGGCCCATTCCTCCATGCAGATCTCCTCTAGAGCAGTGATGTTTTTGGCTTTTCGCTTGGCAACACGGACTTTCAACTCCCTCCAAAGGTTTTCTATAGGGTTGAGATCTGGAGACTGGCTAGGCCACTCCAGGACCTTGAAATGCTTCTTACGAAGCCACTCCTTCGTTGCCCTGGCGGTGTGCTTTGGATCATTGTCATGTTGAAAGACCCAGCCACGTTTCATCTTCAATGCCCTTGCTGATGGAAGGAGGTTTGCACTCAAAATCTTACGATACATGGCCCCATTCATTCTTTCATGTACCCGGATCAGTCATCCTGGCCCCTTTGCAGAGAAACAGCCCCAAAGCATGATGTTTCCACCACCATGCTTTACAGTAGGTATGGTGTTTGATGGATGCAACTCAGTATCCTTTTTCCTCCAAACACGACAAGTTGTGTTTCTACCAACCAGTTCCAGTTTGGTTTCATCAGACCATAGGACATTCTCCCAAAACTCCTCTGGATCATCCAAATGCTCTCTAGCAAACTTCAGACGGGCCCGGACATGTACTGGCTTAAGCAGTGGGACACGTCTGGCACTGCAGGATCTGAGTCCATGGTGGCGTAGTGTGTTACTTATGGTAGGCCTTGTTACATTGGTCCCAGCTCTCTGCAGTTCATTCACTAGGTCCCCCCACGTGGTTCTGGGATTTTTGCTCACCGTTCTTGTGATCGTTCTGACCTCACGGGGTGGGATTTTGCGTGGAGCCCCAGATCGAGGGAGATTATCAGGGGTCTTGTATGTCTTCCATTTTCTAATTATTGCTCCCACTGTTTGATTTCTTCACTCCAAGCTGGTTGGCTATTGCAGATTCAGTCTTCCCAGCCTGGTGCAGGGCTACAATTTTGTTTCTGGTGTCCTTTGACAGCTCTTTGGTCTTCACCATAGTGGAGTTTGGAGTCAGACTGTTTGAGGGTGTGCACAGGTGTCTTTTTATACTGATAACAAGTTTAAACAGGTGCCATTACTACAGGTAATGAGTGGAGGAAAGAGGAGACTCTTAAAGAAGAAGTTACAGGTCTGTGAGAGTCAGAAATCTTGATTGTTTGTTTCTGACCAAATACTTATTTTCCACCATAATATGCCCAAAAAATGATAAAAAAACAGACTGTGATTTTCTGGATTTCTTTTTCTCCGTTTGTCTCCCATAGTTGAGGTCTACCTATGATGTAAATTACAGACGCCTCTCATCTTTTTAAGTGGTGGAACTTGCACTATTGCTGACTGACTAAATACTTTTTTGCCCCACTGTATATATAATTACACACTGCTCAAAAAAATAAATGGAACACTAACATCCCACGTGCTAGATATCACTGAATGAATTATTACAGTTGTAAATCTTTATTCATTAGATAGTAGAATGTGTTAAGAACAATGAAACTTAAAAATGTTCAACGTAAATCACAACTAATATCCCACGAAGGTCTGGAGTTGGAATTATGCTCAAAATCAAAGTGGGCAATTAAGTTACAGGCTGATTTAACTTCATTGGAAATGCCTCAAGACAAGGAAATGATGCTCAGTAGTATGTGTGGCCTCCACGTGCCTGTATGACCTCCCTGCAACGCCTGGCCATGTTCCTGATGAGGCGGCAGATGGTCTCCTGAGGGATCGCCTCCCAGACCTGGACTAAAGCATTCGCCAACTCCTGGACAGTCTGTGGTGCAATGTGACTTTGGTGGATGGTGCGAGACATGATGTCCCAAATGTGTTCAATCGGATTCAGGTCTGGGGAACAGGCGGGCCAGTCCATAGCTTCAATGCCTTCATCTTGCAAGAATTGCTGACACGTTCCAGCCACATGAGGTCTGGCATTTTCCTGCATAAGGAGGAACCAAGGGCCAACCGCACCAGCATATGGTCTCACAAGGGGTCTGAGGATCTCCTCTTCGTACCTAATGGCAGTCAGGCTACCTCTGGCGAGCACATGGAGGACTGTGCGGCCCTCCAAAGAAATGCCACCCCACACCATTATTGGTCATGCTAAAGGATGTTGCCGGCAGCAGATCGCTCTCCACAGCTTCTCCAGACTCTGTCACGTGTGTCACATGTGCTCCGTGTGAACCTGCTTTCATCTGTAAAGAGCACAGGGCGCCAGTGATGAATTTGCCAATCCTGGTACTCTGTGGCAAATGTTAAGAGCACACGGAATGACCTGATAGTTAATGATAATAAAGGACGAGCTCTGGGACGTGGGAACTCTGCTGACCGCAATCCCTAATCCTATCACACACACTAGAAATAGCCGTGGATTGCTCCTAACGCTCCCTATGCAACTCGGCACAGCCTAAGGAACTAGCTAGCCCTGAAGATAGAAAAATAAATAAATAAATAGATTTAGCAAAGTGAGGCCCGACTTACTGAACAGACTGAGGATAGGAAAAGTTGCTTTGCGGTCAGCACAAAAACCTACAAAAAGACCACGCAGAGGGCGCAAAAAGACCCTCCGCACCGACTCACGGTGCGGAGGCGCTCCCTCTGCGTCCCAGAGCTTCCAGCAAGCAAGTCAACAATAAAAATAGCAAGCTGGACAGAAAAATAGCAAACCAAAGAAAATACAAGCAGGAACTTAGCTTCTGCTGGGAAGACGGGTCACAAGAACGATCCAGGAGTGAACTAGACCAATACTGGAACATTGACAGGTGGCATGGAGCAAAGATCTAAGTGGAGTTAAATAGAGCAGCCAGCTAACGAATTAACCTCGTCACCTGTGGAAGGAAACTCAGAAACACCCACCAGAGGAAGTCCATGGACAGAACCAGCCGAAGTACCATTCATGACCACAGGAGGGAGCCCGACAACAGAATTCACAACACATCTCTGGACGTCGGGTACTCAGACCTCCCTCATGGGGTTGGTTTTTAACTGTTTGTGCAGACAAATGCACATTTGTGGCCTGCTGGAGGTCATTTTGTAGGGCTCTGGCAGTGCTCCTCCTGCTCCTCCTTGCACAAAGGCTGAGGTAGCGGTGCTGCTGCTGGGTTGTTGCCGTCCTACGGCCCCCTCCACGTCTCATGGTGTACTGGCCTTTCTCTTGGTAGCGCCTCCAGCCTCTGGACACTACGCTGACAGACACAGCAAACCTTCTTGCCGCAGCTGGCATTGATGTGCCATCCTGGATGAGCTGCACTACCTGAGCCCATTGTGTGGGTTGTAGAGTCCGTCTCATGCTACCACGAGTGTGAAAGCACAACCAACATTCAAAAGTGACCAAAACATCAGCCAGAAAGCATTGGTACTGAGATGTGGTCTGTGGTCCCCACCTGCAGAACCACTCCTTTATTGCGTGTCTTGATAATTGCCAATAATTTCCATCTGTTGTCTATTCCATTTGCACAACAGCATGTGAAATTGATTGGCAAACAGTGTTGCTTCCTAAGTGGACAGTTTGATGTCCTTGGAGTTATATTCTGTTATTTAAGTGTTCCCTTTATTTTTTTGAGCAGTGTATATATAAATATATATATATAGTTCAACGTATGTGTGTGTGTCAGCCACGCCCACTCCACTTAACCCCAACCTATCAATAAGCATCTTTCATTTCACCAGAGCTGTTTAAAAGGAGCTGAGCTGTGATTGGTTGCTATGAGCAACAGTTTTCCTTGTAGACAGTTGTAGTAACTGAGACCTATTATTCTTATCATTTCCATGGTGTTATCGTCCTTCTGTAAGGCTGGAAATAACACAAGTTATCACCTGCCGACACAGATCACCCTCTGCCACAGACTGCAGGGGAACCCAGAATCAGGAACTTCTTTGTCTGGCATGAAGCATCCTAACTAACTTGAAACTTCAAACAGATTAAAAAAGGAAACCCAGGACGGATTTCTTCAACCCAGGTATCATTTTAATCGGTGTAACAGCGCCAACCTGACAATATTTGCTCTAATGGGAAGATGTAAGATATTAGGGGTGGTAGTCCGGTGGCTCTGGCTGACGGGATGATGTGGCATATTAGTGGTAGTAGTCCAGTGGCTCTGGCTGACGGGATGATGTGAGAAATTAGGCTGCCGTGACACTAGCAGTATTTGGTCAGTATTTTACATCAATATTTGTAAGCCAAGACCAGGAGCGGGTGATAAATGCAGAAGTGGTGCATATGTTTCTATTATACTTTTCCTCTAATTGTTCCACACCTGGTTTTGGCTTACAAATACTGATGTAAAATACTGACCAAATACTGCTAGTGTGACGGCAGCCTCAAGGGAAGTAGTCTGGTGGCTGTGGCTGATGGAATGATTGGGATATTAGGGGTAGTAGTCTGGTGGCTCTGACTGACGGATTATGTGGGATATTAGGGGTAGTAATCCAGTGGCTCTGAGAGGAGGATGTGGGATATTAGGGGTAGTAGCCCGGTGGTGGCTCTGGCTGACAGAATGATGTGGGATATTAGGGGTAGTATTCTGGGGGCTCTCGCTGAAGGGATGATATGGGATTTTAATGGTAGTAGTCCGATGGCTCTGGATGACTGGATGATGTGGGATATTAGGGGTAGTAATCTGGTGGCTCTGGCTGATGGGATGATTGGGATATTAGGGGTAGGAGTCCGGTAGCTCTGGCTGACGGGATGATGTGGGATATTAGGGGTAGTAATCCGGTGGCTTTGACGGGTTGAAAATAAAATACTATCAATATTTGGGTAATCATTTAGTTAATTTGTGTTGCAAATCTGTAGTGTTGAATATATGATGTGAAATGTTTTTATGTGCAATAAAATCATTATAATTTGTTATAACTAATGACTGTTTGCTACTATGCCTGGGCAACGCCAGGCGAGAGAGAGACTCTCCAGAATGGAAAATGCAGCTACAGGGCATGCTCAATGTAAAAAAAACGAATCGGTACTGGATTCACTCATTTCACTTCACGTTTTATCCGTTTTTTTGGCCGGAACCGTCACTGTGGGTTTTTTCTCCAGACAGAAAAAACCTTCCTCTGGACATTGTCTCCTGCCGCCGGAAAAGTTATTTTCGACGGATCCGGCAAAAAACGGATGAAACATTAAGCCATCCATCGCAATCCGACTCTAATACAACTCTTTGAAAAAACGGATCCGGCGGAAAAAAAAGGATCAGTTTTTTTCAAAATTCGCCGGATTGTGCCTGACTGCAAAAACCTGATGTATGAAAGTAGCCTAACAGACTTCATGCAAAAAAAAATAAAAAATCTGTGTGAAAATACCCTGGTAGTGTTTAATCCGATATTCAGCAAGAAAACACTTGTGCATACATTGTATCGTACACCCATATTTCCCATGTATGTTTCTTTTTATTAACAAGCCTGCTTGTTAGATTGGGAGCTAGGTTGACTCAGTGGTTAGCACTGCTCCCTGTCACTTGGGTTGGGTTCTGCATTCAAATTTTAGCAAGCCATATAGCCGTTTGAGGGCTTGTTTTATTGCAGGTGGAGATGTACTTTTGAATGACACCATTCATACTGCCGCACAGTATAAAACGTGAAAAAAAACAAGTGTGGTGAAATAAAAGTGGAATTCCACAATAGTTTTTTTAATTCAATATATGGTAAAACTGATGTGGCAATATGACTCCCTACGCCAGTACGAGTACACAGATACCAAACAATGTATAGGTTGTTTTGTTTTTTATTAAGGTCGTGAAAAAAAAAAAAAAAAGGAAAATGGTGACAAAAGCATTTCTTTTTTACAAATTTCTAAAACCCATAATCTTGTTTTTCAGGATCTAGGGCTGTGTGATGGCTTATTTTTTGCACCCTGAGCTGATGTTTTTACTGTTACCATTTTGGGGTAGATACAATGTTTAGATCGCCTCCTATTATAATGTTGCTTCGACCAAAAAAAGTCATTCTGGTGTTTTTTTTTCCCTCGTTACACTATTTACGAATCAGATTCATTTGTATTATGTTATGTTCTTCTGTGGTGTTGCTATCGGTGTGTCACGAGTGGGAGAAGAGGGTTGCATTGACAATCCAACACAATGAGCAGCAATTTGAAGACATTTTATAAGTGGTCATAAACTTGTAAATAACTCATGAAAGATTAAAGTTACGTTAAAACCAAGCAATCAATTTGTTTTTCTTGTGACACATCAAACTTATTGAGAATTTCACATGACCCTCTTCCCATTGGAAAAAAAAAAAGTTGGATCCAAAACGGCCGACTTCAAAATGGCCGTCATGGTCACCATCCATCTTGAAAAGTTTTCCCCCCGATTTACTATGTACATAGGCCAGCGTTCACAGAAGAATTCTGATGACCAGCACGGGGGTCATCAACGCCTCATGATCACATGACACAGGCACAGATGGGCGGGATCAATGACGCTTCCTGTCTGCACGTGTTAAATGCCGCTGTCAGCGAGTGACAGTTAAGTGAGGGGAAAGGTGTGGGCTCAGCATGTGAGCCCTCATCAAAACAGGGACACGGCCGTGATGAACATGTACATCATCAATCGTGAAGGGGTTAAAGCAACTGGAAATAAACTGTATATAAATATAGAACGAGTAGCTCCTCTGAAGCATGTCTTGAAAAATGTTTGCATCCTATAAATGACAGTGTTTATTATTTAGGTCTACAATTATTTCTAGATTTACTTAGGAAACTAATTGTAATTGATATCATCTCAACTATTCCACAATATGGTTTAATATCTGTCGCTTGATATGAACAAGCAGAATGTATGAATTAATTCGTTTGTTCGATTGTTTATCCAGATCTCATAATTGGTGTCCATGAGCAATTCCAGAGCTGCAAATAATGGTGGGTTGGTAAATGAGCAGTGAGAACTCCCAGCATTGAGAAATTTGTCTATTAATGCTCTTAGAGAACTACCGTATGTTCTGCCTGTGTGTCTTTGAGTGTTCTACTGATTTGTATCCTCTGAAAAATGGGCACGTTACTAGGTCTGTAAGAACCCACACAGATCAGCTGCTTATGCTAATCTGCATGATTAATGATGCCACCTTAATTACTGAACAAAGAGAAGTACAAAATAGAATGGTTGGTTTACCTTGAGAGCTTATAATGTCAGACATGCAAAGTGTTAAAAATAAATAAAAGCATATATATATTTTTGTACTTTAATTTCCGAGAGGAAAATAATTGTAGAAACAGATCTGTCATTATAAAGGATTGTCAGGCAACAGCTTCTAGAGGACTTTTCTATTGGTATGTCAAAATATCTATATAAGGTACTTCTAAAACGTAATGATCGTTTTCAAACATGTTAACTGTGATCACGTGCTGCAGTATTTAACACTTACTGCTGATAGGTGTCAGGAAAAAGAAATGTACTGAAATAGTTTCCCTATTCACAAATGCTTTGTCAAGCACCTAGAAACACAGATGAGGCCAAAGAGATATTGATTTTATTCATGTGCTCAGAATCTGGTGACAGTGTGTTAATGATTTTTGTTTGCATATGTCTGAAGTTTACACATGGTGATCACTTTGGAAATGGTCTCTAAGAGGAAGGTGGCCTTCAGGCGTAAAGTACATGATGACATATGTATAGCGAACACTTTCATATTTATATTGATCCCTTTGTAAAATGCAGAATTGCTGTAATGAATAGTACTGAAGAGGTGAACGGAATAGTTATATGCAGTATGTCTCTCGTGCCTGATTCCATTCATATATTTGTGTATGTCATATTCTATCTCAAAAGTGGCAAGATGTAAAGGCTATATGTGGATAGCAATCTCATCTTTGTTTAATTAAAAAAAAAGTGATTACGGTAATGTGAGATAACTGAAATTTTTTTCAAAAATTTCAAAATATTGGTATTTGATAGCTTAGTCTTCAACCTATGTATGGCTCCCGAGCTGCTGAAAAGCTTCAGCTCCCAACAAACTTGTTCTAGATTTTCAACAGCTGTTGTGCCACAGGTTGAAGGCCACTGGTTTCCATCAAAATGAAAGGTGAAGCTCCAAGATCTGAAATTGGTATAAGTATTCAGCTTGTGCACATGTAGCCACATTTAAGAAGCCAAATACTGAACCAGTTTTCCTGAATTTTAACTTGAAAACCCAACATCCAACCTAGCGTAGGGCCTAAGGAGTTGTGTACGACATGCGTAATAGCCTTAGTACTCTTTGAATTCAGGTCATGTACAGCCCCCTCAGGCCCTCCACAATATATACATATACAGTACCTTGCGAAAGTATTCGGCTCTCTGGAACTTTTCAACCTTTTCCTTCAAACATAAAGATACCAAATGTAAATTTTTGGTGAAGAATCAACAACAAGTGGAACACAATTGTGAAGTTGAACGAAATTTATTGGTTATTTTAAATTTTTGTGGAAATTCAAAAACTGAAAAGTGGGACATGCAATATTATTCGGCCCCTTTAACATAATAATTTGTTGCGCCACCTTTTGCTGTGATTACAGCTGCAAGTCGCTTGGGGTATGTCTCTATCAGTTTTGTACATCGAGAGACTGAAATTCTTGCCCATTCTTCCTTGGCAAACTGCTTGAGCTCGGTGAGGTTTGATGGAGATCGTTTGTGAACAGCAGTTTTCAGTTCTTTCCACAGATTCTCGATTGGATTGAGGTCTGGACTTTGACTTAGCCATTCTAACACCTGGATACGTTTATTTGTGAACCATTCCATTGTAGATTTTGCTTTATGTTTGGGATCATTGTCTTGTTGGAAGACAAATCTCCGTTCCAGTCTCAGGTCTTTTGCAGACTCCAACAGGTTTTCTTCAAGAATGATCCTGTATTTGGCTCCATCAATCTTCCCATCAATTTTAACCATCTTCTCTGTCCCTTCTGAAGAAAAGCAGGCCCAAACCACGATGCTGCCACCACCATGTTTGACAGTGGGGATGGTGTGTTCAGGGTGATGAGCTGTGTTGCATTTACACCAAACATATCGTTTGGAATTGTTTCCAAAAAGATCAATTTTTTGTTTAATCTGACCAGAGCACCTTCTTCCACATGTTTGGTGTGTCTCCCAGGTGGCTTGTTGCAAACTTTAAACAACACTTTTAATGGATATCTTTGAGAAATGACTTTTTATTTGCCACTCTTGCATAAAGGCCAGATTTGTGCAGTGTACGACTGATTGTTGTCCTATGGACAGACTGTCCCACCTCAGCTGTAGATCTCTGCAGTTCATCCAGATTGATCATAGGCCTCTTGGCTGCATCTTTGATCAGCCTTCTCCTTGTTTGAGATAAAAGTAAGTTTAGAGGGACGGCCGGGTCTTGGTAGATTTGCAGTGGTATGATGCTCCTTGCATTTAAATATTATCGCTTGCACAGTGCTCCTTGGGGTGTTTAAAGTTTTGGAAATCATTTTGTATCCAAATCCGGCTTTACACTTCTCCACAACAGTATCACGGACCTGCCTGTTGTTCCTTGGTCTTCATGATGCTCCCTGTGCTTCAAACAGAACCCTGAGACTATCACAGAGCAGGTGCATTTATATAGAGACTTGATTACACAGAGGTGGATTATATTTATCATGATTAGGCATTTAGGACAACATTGGATCATTCAGAGATCCACAATGAACTTCTGGAGTGAGTTGGCTGCACTGAAAGTAAAGGGGCCGAATAATATTGCACGCCCCACTTTTCAGTTTTTGAACAAAGCACGGTATTTTATTTTAAAGATACAATCTATAAATTGAAATAAATCTATCCATACATAGCGTTTACATGTGCGCATATATATAGTGCCTTGCAAAAGTGTTCGGCCCCCCTGGAACTTTTCAACCTTTTCCCACATATGATGCTTTAAAACATAAAAATACCAAATGCAAATTTTTGGTGAAGAATCAACAACAAGTGGAACACAATTGTGAAGTTGAAAGAAATGTATTGCTTATTTAAAATTTTTGTGGAAATTCAAAAACTGAAAAGTGGTGCGTGCAATATTATTCGGCCCCTTTAACTTAATACTTTGTTGTGCCATCTTTTGCTGCGATTACAGCTGCAAGTCGCTTGGGGTATGTATCAGTTTTGGACATCAAGAGACTGAGAAACTTGATTACACACAGGTGGATTATATTTATCATCATTAGGTAATGAACCTCTGGAGTGAGTTTGCTGCACCAAGGGTAACAGGAGAAATTGGACAACAAAAGTTGTTGTACAATTTGTCTTGAGTACGCCGATACCCCATATGTGGGGGTAAACCACTGCAAACCACTGTTTGGGTGCACGGCAGAGCTCCGAAGGGAAGGAGCACCATTTGACTTTTCAATGTAAAATTTGCTGGAATTGAGATCGGACACCATGTCGCGTTTGGAGAGCTTCTGATGTGCCTAAACAGTGGAAACCCCCCACAAGTGACCCCATTTTGGAAACTAGACCCCCCAAGGAACTTATCTAGATGCATAGTGAGCACTTTGAACCCCCAGGTGCTTCACAAATTGATCCGTAAAAATGAAAAAGTACTTTTTTTCACAAGAATTTTCTTTTAGCCTCAATTTGTTCATTTCCACATGGGCAACAGGATAAAATGGATCCTAAAATTTATTGGGCAATTTCTCCTGAGTACACTGATACCTTACATGTGGGGGCAAACCACTGTTTGGGCACATGGCAGGGCTCGGAGGGGAAGGAGCGCCATTTGACTTTTTGAATGAAAAATTAGCTCCAATCGTTAGCGGTCACCATGTCGCGTTTGGAGAGCCCCTGTGTGCCTAAACATTGGAGCTCCCCCTCATGTGACCCCATTTTGGAAACTAGACCTCCCATGGAACTAACCTAGATGTGCGGTGACCACTTTAAACCCCCAAGTGCTTCACAGAAGTTTATAACGCAGAGCCGTGAAAATAAAAAATCATTTTTCTTTCCTCAAAAATTATTTTTTAGCCCAAAATTTTTTATTTTCATAAGAGTAACAGGAGAAATTGGACCCCAAAAGTTGTTGACCAGTTTGCACTGAGTATGCTTGTACCCCATATGTGGGGGTAAACCACTGTTTGGGCGCACGTCGGGGCTCGGAAGGGAAGTAGTGACACTTTGAAATGCAGACTTTGATGGAATGGTCTGCGGGCGTCATGTTGCATTTGCAGAGCCCCTGATGTGCCTAAACAGTAGAAACCCCCCACAACTGACCCCATTTTGGAAACTAGACCCCCAAAGGAACTTATCTAGATATGTGGTGAGCACTTTGAACCCCCAAGTGCTTCACAGAAGTTTATAACGCAGAGCCGTGAAAATAAAAATTTTTTTTTCTTTCCTCAAAAATGATATTTTTGCAAGCAGTTTTTTATTTTCACAAGGGTAGCAGGAGAAATTGGACCCCAATAGTTGTTGCCCAGTTTATCCCGAGTATGCTGGTACCCCATATGTGGGGGTAAACCACTGTTTTGGCGCATGTCGGGGCTCGGAAGGGAGGGAGCACCATTTGACTTTTTGAACGTAAGATTGGCTGGAATCAATGGTGGCGCCATGTTGCGTTTGGAGACCCCTGATGTGCCTAAACAGTGCAAACCCCTCAATTCTACCTCCAACACTAACCCCCCCCACACCCCTAACCCTAATCCCAACTGTAGCCATAACCCTAATCAAAACCCTAACCCCAACACACCCCTAACCATAACCCTAACCACAAGCCTAATCTTAACCCTATTTCCAACCCTAGCCCTAATTCCAACCTTAACTCTAATTCCAACCCTAACCCTAAGGCTATGTGCCCACGTTGCGGATTCGTGTGAGATTTTTCCGTACCAGTTTTGAAAAATCCGCGGGTAAAAGGCACTTCGTTTTACCTGTGGAT